>NW_020799095.1:95381113-95452864 GCF_003259725.1 Athene cunicularia
TTCCCTTCCCTTCCCTTCCCTTCCCTTCCCTTCCCTTCCCTTCCCTTCCCTTCCCTTCCCTTCCCTTCCCTTCCCTTCCCTTCCCTTCCCTTCCCTTCCCTTCCCTTCCCTTCCCTTCCCTTCCCTTCCCTTCCCTTCCCTTCCCTTCCCTTCCCTTCCCTTCCCTTCCCTTCCCTTCCCTTCCCTTCCCTTCCCTTCCCTTCCCTTCCCTTCCCTTCCCTTCCCTTCCCTTCCCTTCCCTTCCCTTCCCTTCCCTTCCCTTCCCTTCCCTTCCCTTCCCTTCCCTTCCCTTCCCTTCCCTTCCCTTCCCTTCCCTTCCCTTCCCTTCCCTTCCCTTCCCTTCCCTTCCCTTCCCTTCCCTTCCCTTCCCTTCCCTTCCCTTCCCTTCCCTTCCCTTCCCTTCCCTTCCCTTCCCTTCCCTTCCCTTCCCTTCCCTTCCCTTCCCTTCCCTTCCCTTCCCTTCCCTTCCCTTCCCTTCCCTTCCCTTCCCTTCCCTTCCCTTCCCTTCCCTTCCCTTCCCTTCCCTTCCCTTCCCTTCCCTTCCCTTCCCTTCCCTTCCCTTCCCTTCCCTTCCCTTCCCTTCCCTTCCCTTCCCTTCCCTTCCCTTCCCTTCCCTTCCCTTCCCTTCCCTTCCCTTCCCTTCCCTTCCCTTCCCTTCCCTTCCCTTCCCTTCCCTTCCCTTCCCTTCCCTTCCCTTCCCTTCCCTTCCCTTCCCTTCCCTTCCCTTCCCTTCCCTTCCCTTCCCTTCCCTTCCCTTCCCTTCCCTTCCCTTCCCTTCCCTTCCCTTCCCTTCCCTTCCCTTCCCTTCCCTTCCCTTCCCTTCCCTTCCCTTCCCTTCCCTTCCCTTCCCTTCCCTTCCCTTCCCTTCCCTTCCCTTCCCTTCCCTTCCCTTCCCTTCCCTTCCCTTCCCTTCCCTTCCCTTCCCTTCCCTTCCCTTCCCTTCCCTTCCCTTCCCTTCCCTTCCCTTCCCTTCCCTTCCCTTCCCTTCCCTTCCCTTCCCTTCCCTTCCCTTCCCTTCCCTTCCCTTCCCTTCCCTTCCCTTCCCTTCCCTTCCCTTCCCTTCTCTTTTTATCTATTATCTATTATGTAATTCTTATATTTTTTTTAGTTTCTTTTATTAATGGGTGTAGGGATGGCTGATTTATCACTGATTATATCTTGCTTAGGCAAGTATATTTTATTTTATAAGAAATAACTGTGGGAGTTCATGTAGCTACTTGATGCTGAGCTTCACAATAAAATAAAGTTTGCAATACATTGTTGCAAGAGTCTATCCTCATTTTTGTCTAATGCCTTTTTTAACATTTGTACAAAGCATTCTGATAATCCATTTTGAGGTGGATAGTAACTATCTGATCTAGTGCATTTTCTCAGGTTTTTCTTCAGAAAAATTGGAAATTCTGCAAGAAAATATGGAAACTATCTAAAACAGTTTATCCAAGCAAGCCATATGGGACAAAACAAAATCACAATATGCCTCAGCAGTTTTAACAGAAGTGTTTATCGTATGTACCACTTTTGGCATCCTACCATAAAATCAATCTATAATTCAGTACATTTATTTATTTTTCTTCGCTAAATCAAGATGCGTCATTTCTACCAAGGCTTACTGCCATTTTCACCAAAAGGATAGTGCAGTTTGAGTGACAGTGTTCGTATTGATTTCCTCTTTTAATACTAATCCAAAGGCTCTTGCCATCAAGAATAACTTCTCTATGGTTTGTTTTTTCTGTTGAACTTTTTTATTATGTGTTCACTGAAGGATGCTGGAATAAAAATTGCATTTTGTGGCTTGGGAAATGGACATTAAGTGAACTGCAAAGCACATATAGTAACTGCACAATGAAATTCACACACACAAAAAAAAAAAAAAAAAAGATAAATTGTTAAGAAAGATATACAACAAAAATTTTACTTTTGATCACAGGATTAAGGGGAACATTTGATAATTATAAATTTACTTCAATTATCCATTTAGGCTTATCACTAAATCATCATATGGTACACAGTACTCTACTGTTTCATATTGTCTTCATAACATTTCAGTTAATTAGTGAAGGACTATTTGCTGTACAAGTATTGACAGTAGGAAACATTCTATACAGAAGAATTTTGGTACCTAGTTTCATTTTACCTTTATATATAAAGGTTTTGATTTTTATAAATGTAACACTAAAAATGCTGTGGTTTTATGTTTTATTTTTCTTTCACAACCTGCATTTGGAAATGAAAGGCAGTTCATTGCTCTGTTGGGTTTATGAGTCACGGTGGTGATAGCAGAGGGCTGCAGGGATGGCGTCTGTGACAGACACCAAGGCCAGACAATAAGAATGGAGAGGAGGTTCTTTTGGTCCGTGAGCAGAGATTCTCCTTCAGCCCCTGTAGAAGACCACAGTGATCCAGATTGTCCCTCTGCAGCCCGTGGAGGACCATGCTGAAGCAGATACCCACTCTGTAGTGCTTGGAGAGCCCATGCTGAAGCAGGTGGCCCTTGGAGGACCCATTCAGAAACAGGTTCCCGGAGCTGTGGCCCGTGGCAAAGAGCACACACAGAGATAGTTTTTCTGGCAGGAGTTGTGACCTGTGAGAGACTCATGCTGAGCAGTCTGCTCTTGAAGGACTGTACCCTGTGCAAGGACCCATGCTGGAGCAGCTTGTGAATACTGTATATGATGGGTTGGACCCCATGCTGGAGCAGGGGAACAGTGTGAGGAGGAAGGAGTGGCAGGGATGACCTGTTATAGACTAATTGGAAACCCCATTTCCCATCCCTCAGTGCTCCTCAGGAAGTGGAGGAAGTAGAGGAGCTGAGAATGAAGGAGTGAAGTTGAGCCTGGGAAGAAGAGGGAGAGGGAGGGAGGCGATTTTAGTTTTGGTTTTGTTTCTCGCCATCCTACTCTATCTTTAATCGGAAATAAATTACATTAATCTTCCCCAAGACGAGTCTGTTTTGCCCATGGTGGTAATTGGTAAGGTGGTGATATTACTGCCTTTATCTTGACCTATAAGTTTTCCCATCTTATTTTCTCCCCTGTCCTGTTGAGGAGGGGGATGAGAGACCAGCTGAGTGGAAATCCGGCAGCCAGCCAAGGTCAAACCACCACAATTTCTTGTCTCAATTTTCATTTCCACATTTATGAAATTATTTAATTACTTTAACCTCATATGACTACCTGAGGTTAGCTTATCCTGAAGTGGAAATAGTATGAACAAATCATGTTTGATATTATTATGTTTGATATGAACAGGTTCAGAATTTGTCATGAAATCTTCATTTTCAGACTAATTCCTTATCCATTTTCTTTGATTGCCATCTAACCTAAGGAGGTTACTATCCTGCCCTGTTTCTATATAGTATTTGTTATCTACAATTTACAGTATTCTCTGTGGCATTTAAATCACTTTTTTGTAGGGTTATAGGGTAAACTTCATCATTGACAGGAAAATTTAGAAAATAAAATTAAAAAAATATAGTAAACCTCTTAAAGCAGACTTACTGTTCAAGGACAACTAACCAAAAATTGAACATTTGACCTGGCCTAACCAGTTCTCACCACGATAGAAATTCTTTCTAAACTTGTCTTCAAGCCACATAAGCGAATGTCAAACCTGCAGGGGCTCAAGTTGAAATAGTTTTGATCAGCCAGCTCCATGTATAGTCCCAAATAGGCAAATTCTGTTTTCCACACAGTGGTACCTATGGGAAAATGCCTCTCAACATTTCCAGTATTCCACTTCGTATTCTCTTCCTAAAGAAAATATTTTAAAATTTCTTTTAAAAAGAACATAAACTGTACAAGATACTGAAATAGGTGGCTAGCCCTTGGTGCTTACCTGTTAAGAGCAATGCCTCAAGACACCTCAGACAGATATGCTCACCTGAAAAAAAAATAGAGGGGAATTCCTCTCAGAAGTCCTTTGAACTGGGAAAATAGTACAGAGATTGACTGACAACTGCTCATCCTGGGGGACATACCTGATTATATCTGAAGGATGTAGTGAGATGGAAATAAACTATAATCTTAAAAGTATTAATGTACACAACAGGCAGCTATTCTAATATGTCCTTTGCTTCTGCCTATCAAGAGTTTAGCCCTGCAGGCTAGCAGGAGCTCATCTGTTTAGGTGGTTGGCCTAATCTTTCCTAGTCCACACACAATTTACCATCAAGGCCATGTGGACACACACCAAGAATTTATATAAGGAAAATCATCATTCATATATATATATATATATATATATATATATATATATATATATGGGAGCAGAGCCCTGAAATGTATCCCTCTGCTTTTTGCATTTGAACATTGAAATCAATCATCTTTTGGAATAAAAATCATTGTCATCACATATGCTCATGTGCCAGACACATGCCCTTTCTTTGCTTTGATGCTGTAATCCAGGTATGCTGATGATGTGTCTCTGTTTAAGAAGTTTGAACTGATTTGCTGAAGTATATGCCTAGTGCTCTTTGAGTAAATGCCACAAGCTGTGACTGAGGAAGTGAGAAGTGAGGTGTCCTTGTTAATGCCTTAATACTGTTGATCTTCATTTGAAGTGAATCAGTTTTAACTTCTTCCTGTTCTGATCTCTTCTAGAGTGCAGAAAGCAGGTGCATAAAGCCCTTCCTTCATCTCCACGTGTTGTTTGATTCAGAGACAGAAGTACATGTTTCATTATGTAGTACACACTTTTTGGACCTTGGAGTCCAGTGTTAAGGAACATGGGCAATATTGTTTTATTTGTCCCATGTCTATGGTGAAGCAGAGAATTTAATTGTTGAACATAACAGGCAAGGCATCTTTGACAGGCTCTTCCATGAGACGGACAGCGATTCAGCTGTGCCTTATATAAGCAACTTATTTCTATCTATATAGACTGGCCTTATTATAGGAATCTAACATGCCCTCAAGGTTGGAGAAAGGTTTTGTCGCTTGGGGGGAGTACAGACAATGTAAAGAGGAATTGGAGAGGTCACTGAGAGGGGTCTAAAGTGTAGCTTTATTTGAATGTGACTTGTGACATCACCTTGTTGAAAACATCACTGATTTGAAATGTTATTTTCACAAAGGTGTATATCTACAGAGCCACCAGTGAATGTAGGAGTAGATAATTTATTCGGCTCTTGAGAGGAAGCATCTTGTGATCTACAATAGCTACTTCAAAAAATGCAGGCAGTCTAAATAGCAACACATATTTAATCATGAATGTAGTCTTACTGTCTGTGAAGTCTTTCTACCTGGAATTAACAAGAAAATCAGGCTAAGGAAGTTTGTGACAGGAATATGTTAATGTAAATGGCAGTCCAATATTTCTTCAATTCTTTATTGCCCTATCAAAAAGTCTAATGAAGAACAGTTTGCAGTTCTTTCTCCTGTGATAACATGCCTCTCCTTGCTGCAAGAAACTGGAGTCTAGTGTCATCAATAAACAAGGACCTCACTCTCCATGTCCCAACCCATACCTCCCACACACTAATACCCAAATACAATTTACAAAACATTTTTAATATGTTTAGTAATATTGCTGAGGGAGACTTTTGACAAGTTGACAATGGTTTCCTTATAAACTCATTTCAGTCATGAGTACATATAGGAAGGATAAAAGCTTACCTATCTAATATGTTTTACGTTGTACAAATATGCCCTACTATCTGCCCTGGGGAATTAAAATATTACTATATCCAGGTACATATTTAATCAAATTGCCTTCCAGAACTTTGTATACATACTTTTAGTATTATGCCTTAAAGACCATGACATTTAACGTTTTATAAAGGTTACATTTATGCAATTTAAATAAATAAACATAGAATATTATCACAAATAATTAAGGTAACATGGCTGAATACATTATGAGATAGGATGAGCAGGAATAGATCTCTGACCCCATATTATTTTGACTTTTATCAGTGACCTAGAAGAAACAAAGTTACAGTCAATATTTTAAAGATGACACAGATTGTGAAACTGGTAGAATACTGAAGAGTACAGCTCATTGCCACAAGAAGTTATGGATCACTTGGTAAGTGAAAGGGCATGGAAAATATTATTTTCAGAACTCAATAATGTAAGCAGTGCTTATACAAATACTGTATTAGAGAGATTGTATTAGAATGCAAAAACTCCAAAAGACTAAGTAGATAATCAGCTAAATAGGAGTCTCCAATAGTTTCCAATGTCATAAGTATAATAGGTAATTAGTGGGAATATGAAATAAAGTATGGGAATATGAGTAAAGAGGTGCCTGTTAAAGAGCTCTGTATCTTGAGAAGAATGTTAAAACACTGATGAGAGTTTAAAACAAAAATATTGTCCCTTAATTATTCATGTAGTTTAAAAAAAAAAAAAAATCAAATAAATTCTTAGTGTTTTTAAAATAAAAAAGGGAACTTGAAAGAGTGGTTTATCATACTCTTTAAGTATTGGCATGCTTGTACTTAAAACTTAGGTGAACTTGACTTTGTAGAGATTTTCATTCTAGCAAATGAGAAAGCTGTGCCAATATTCACTGAATAGTTGGCTAAATGTGTTGACTTAAATTAGTTATTAGATATTATTAGGAAGTTACAGTTAAGGGTAGTAGGATTTCTCTTCATGATATGCTTCCTGAAGGTGATGTTCTGACATTTAATAGCATCATGTTTTTGAAGAGGGCCTTGAGAATGGCTCTCCATGTGTAGAACATAGATTCATAGAATCATTCAGATTGGAAAACACCCTTGGGATCACAGAGTCCAACCATCAGCCCTACTCTACAAAGTTCTCCCCTACACCATATCCCCCAACATCTCATCTAAACAACCCTTAAACACATCCAGGGATGGTGACTCCACCACCTCCCTGGGCAGCCTATTCCACTGTCTGACCACTCTTCCTGTGAAAATTTTTTTCCTAATGTCCAGTCTGAACCTCCCCTGTTGCAGTTTAAAGCCATTCCCTCTTGTTCTGTCACTAATGACCTGTGAGATGAGACCAGCACCAACCTCTCTACAATGTCCTTTCAGGTAGCTGTAGAGAGTGATGAGGTCTCCCCTCAGCCTTCTCCTCCTCAGACTAAACAGTCCCAGCTCCCTCAGTCACTGCCCATAGGGTTTGTTCTCCAGGCCCTTCACCAGCTTCGTTGCCCTCCTCTGCACTCGCTCCAGCACCTCGAGATCTCTCTCGTATTGAGGTGCCCAAAACTGGACACAATACTCCAGGTGTGGCCTCACCAGTGCAGAGCACAGGGGGACTGTCACCTCCCTACTCCTGCTGGTCACACTATTTCTAATACAAGCCAGGATGCCGTTGGCTTTCTTGGCCACCCGGGCACACTGCTGGCTCATGTTCAGCTGCTTGTCAATGAGAACCCCCAGACCCTTCTCTCCCAGACAGCTCCAGCCACTCCTCCCCAAGCCTGTAGCCATGCAGGGGTTGTTGTGGCCCAAGTTCAGGACCTGGCACTTGGCCTTGTTGAAGCTCATCCCATTAACATTGGCCCACCGATCCAATCTATCCAAATCTCTCTGTAGAGCCTCCTTATCCTCATGCAGATCAACACTCCTGCTTAACTTGGTGTCATCTGTGAATTTACTGATGATACACTCTATGTCCTAGATCACCAATCTAGATCACCAATCACACTCTAGATCACCAATAAAGATGCTGAACAGAAATGGTCCCAACACTGAGCCCTGAGGAACACCATTGTGACTGGCCTCCAGCCGGATTTAGGTCCATTGACCACCCCTCTCTGGAATCGTCCATCCAGTCAGTACTTGACCCAGCAGACCATTTGCTCATTCAGGCCATGGGCAGCCAGTTTTTCTGTGAGAATACTATGGGGAACTGTGTTGAGTGCTCTTTGAAAATCCAGGTAGATAGTATCCACAGCTTTTCCCTCATCTAATAGTCAGGTCATTTTGTCATAGAGAGAGATCAGGTTTGTCAGGCAGGACCTGCCTTTCATAAACCCATGCTGACTGGGCCTGATCCCCTGGTTGTCCATTATGTGACGTAATGGCACCTGAGATGACCTGTTCCATGACCTTCCCTTGCACTGAGGTCAGACTGACAGGACTATAGTTTCCTGGACCATCCTTTCCCTCTTTCTTGTAGATGGGTGTCACATTTGCCACCCTCAGTCCAATGGGACCTCCCCAGTTAGCCATGATTTCAGGTAAATCATGGAAAGCATCTTGGCGAGCACATCTGTCAACTCTCTCAGCACCCTTCGGTGTAACCCATCTGGTCCCATAGAATTGTGTGCACCCGAGTGGTGTAGCAGGTCTCTGACCACCTCCTCTTCAGCTGTGCTGACCTCAGTCTGCTTCCCCTCCCCATCTCCCAGCTCATGAGGCTGGGTGTCCAGGGAACAGCCAGTTCCACTGCTTAAGACTGAGATGCCTGAATCCAGTGTTTGTTATCCCCAACACATAACATTACACTGTTCTTCTCAGTATAGGAACTGGTTTTGCAGGTATGGAACCTCTTTTCCACACTGATGAAGGAGGGTGAGGGAAATTGCAGCTTGGGAGACGAACATGGTTGTCTTCTTTTGCGATGGTCAGAGAAAGCAACCACTCTGATATGATGCCTAGAGTTCTATAGGTGGTACAGAGCTTGCAGTGAGCAGTAATTCTGCAGGCCCAACCCTGAGGCAGAGAACAGCTGACATTTAATCCTAATAGGATGTGGACACAAACATGAGTAACTGAAGCATGATAAAAACTTAAAATGTGTGTTTGTAACAAGAAAGCATTAGCAACTTTTAAAATGGTTGCGGAGGCTCTCCAAATAAACATGATAAACGATTAAAATTTAAGTACAATCAGTTGGCACTCCAGCAATCATCAATAGATGACAGATTCAAATGTCTGGAGAGGAAAAACTATTATTGCACAGTGATTGATGGAATTCCTAGCATTAAATGACAATCCAAAATGCACAATCACTCTCCTTTAAGTGAGGGCTCTCAACTTTGAAGAATTTTCCTTGGACGGTGTGCTGGCCCAAGGGCAGAGTCCACAGATGCAGTTGTGCTGCTCCAAAGAGGACTGGTTCAAAATGGCTTCCCCAGGGGACTCCATTTATACCTGAACCAAATCTGGTCTGTGGTAAATATCAGCTCTTCTTAGCTGAGGACCCCAAGTACCGTAAAGACCTAAGAAAAAGGGCATGAAAAGGGATAGGCAGCCACTATGTCTCAAAGTCAGAAAGCCCTAACTTCATCACGGTGGGTGCACCTGCACAGAGATCATGAAGAAAACCTTGTTCATCTTATGACTAAAAATACTGAAATAAATTAACATTATTTTAAAAATGTATTATAATTTAAAATTAACTTTTTAATAGAAAAAATATGTCAATGTATTTAAACAGTTTGCTGTAGTTTTCAGGAAATAAATGTGTAATTTTAAAAATATTTGGACTCGTTTTCACTCTCTTCCCTATTGACTGAAGTACTTCTTAAGCAAATGTTTGCATATGTAATTAGAAAGCTCTGTGCATGAACATGTGCAGCAATCATATTTGTATCACTATGCAGTTTGGACATTTATTTTATTTAAATTAGTTTCCTCAAACATTTACACGGATTATTTTGTTTTAAAATGTTATCAGGGACACTTCAGTTGTATCAGAAATATATGTTGTCTTTATTACTAGTTCATACCTATATAGTATGATCTTTCTTTTGTTTCCTTGGTGTTTTTACTTCATTTTACTATGAAGTCAAGACAATTAAAAATGTCCAAAGATTTTCTTTTATAACAGACTTTTTTTTGGGGGGATGAGATGATGAAAAAACACTTAATTAGTTTAAGTGACATATATTCTACTTCTGTTTGAAAAAATACCTTAATCTTGTGTTCAAAGACTAAGCTACATTCCCTGAATGTTTTAACTTCAACGTATGCACGAGTGGCTTCCATGTCATGACTAGCTATTACGTTAATAGAGAAGTACATTGATATATAATTTGGATAACGTTAATGAGTTCCTTAACCTATTTGAAGTACATCTCATCTTCTGAAATTCTTTGGAATTCTTGTGTTTCTTAATGAACTAATGTAATTTTGAAATATATCATTTTGGAAGAGTAGGCACAGGTTGGATGTAATGTCAAGTAAGACGGTTTTTGTCCTGTTTCAAATGTGTGCATCTGAAGAGTTGCAAGGTTTCTATGATAAAGCAGCAATTTCTGCACTAATCCAAGACTCATTAAAAATGAAATATGATAGTTCATACTGAAGTGGTTTTTGCTTCACTGGCTGAAGTCCCTTTGGCTGTTAAACAGGGGTTTATGTGGCATATTTTCTGTTTGCACTTTGACAATTCAAACTTCAAACCTGGTTGCTAAAATTTATAACAGATTCCAAATCAATGATAAATGTTACATCTTCCACTAACCATAATTGCTCATAAATACTTGTATTTACTTTTAATATGTCATTTATTGACTTAACCACTCATTAGCTTTTCTTTAGTAATATAGGAGCATCTCTAAAATGCTGTATTTTGATAGCATGGTCCTTTGTCAAATATGGTTATAACTGAGAATTAAGACAAAACTCAGCATTACTTAGGTGGTGACTCAATATGAGTGAAATGCTAAAGGAACAGAGGTCAATGCCTCTTCACTTTGATAAGTGCTTTGATGAAAAATTCAGAAAAAAATATGCGTGGATGTATTTGTGCTATTCAAAGAAAATGAATTGAACATAGAGAAAAAAAAAACCCTGTTCTTCTCAAAGAACAAAGACTATCTGTGCATCTGCAGTTTGAGATTAAAGGTAATACAAGGACAATGGTGCTTTCACTGGTAGTGCTCTTTCCCCATTATAGCTTGGCCCCGCAATGCTTCATTTATCAGGAATGTATTATGGGAGACAGTTTAAAAATATCCAAGTGATAGATATTCTTTTTCCTGTTGTGTTTAGAATAAATGGCTTACTGTAATACTGGAATTACAGAAGAATTTGCTTCAGAACTTCTGGGAAAATGAACTTCATAAGCTCTTAAAAACATTTATCTATTTCTGATGTCTTCTCCTTTCCCATTTCTCTGTTAAAAGACTAAGCAGCTTTCAAATATTATTAGCCATGTTTTTCTAATGCATCTGAGGTATAAGAGTGATAAATGCACATTTTCCTCACTGCTGGTCCATTTTCCAGACCTCCAGGAGTCTGCATGTATCACAGTCCTTCTCACTTCTAGAATAGGGAGTCTATAGTTTTATCTGCTGAACACAAGTATTTGCAGACTGAGACTCATGAATTATACACCCTGATAAGAATTTGGTTTGCAAATGACTTGTGATTAATTTTAGGGTAAATGATCCTAGACATAATTTCCTTCTGGAAAATGGAAGATAGGAAATTCTGCTCAGAAAAAGTAAGACAGAATTCTACACACATTTTATTGCTCTAATCATGCTGAATTTCTGTCATTGCAACCTGAGGAATATATTAGATACAACAACAAAGGCCAGGTAAACTAAAGATTTGTAAGAGCAAAGCTGTCAATTTCCTGCCCACTTCCAGCAATACCCAGGCACGTCAGCAGTAAGATATGGCAAACAGCATAGTTGTTGTGTACTTTATAAGTATGGTCCTCCATACCAGTTAAATTGAGAGGCAGGTTTTGTAAACAGTGTCATATTCTCATAATGATTACTTTTTGATCACTATTTATTGCCTAAGTTTTTGGGCAAACACAAGAATCACTATGCTTTCTACACAGTCTTCATGTTAACAGCTTCAAAGAAAAATGGAAGCATAGAAGAACATGCATCCACCCACAATGGATGTGCAGACTAGAGCCTCTACAATTTATTTCTGCATGAATTTCTCAGTGTGTATCCATATGAATGGGTTTCCTTTATTTATTTTATAGGCTTAATGTCTCAGAGAAAAAAAAAAAGGTTTTGACAAGACTACAGTACAACTCAAAAAACTTTGAATTTATCAATCAATACACTTAGAAACTGTCACACTCCTTATAGATGTTTTCACTACTGGATTTAAGAAAAATTATTTAGGAGTTTACTAAGACTAATATCCATCAGAGCAAAAGATTAAATGACTTATGAATGGAAAAGATCCTGAATCTTACAAGACAACCATATTAATATTTTCCAGAGAAGCAGAACAGACTACTTTTTATTCCACAGAACTTCTGCCTTTGTTCCCAATAACATTCAGTGGTGCCTTCTAAACATGGGACTATGAGGAAATTTTTTTTTTTTTTTTTTCCAGTGCTATCACACAATAGGTGCATAATCCTTTTTGTTTATATGATCAAGGAATTATCACCCTCTTCCTCAGTCTATGACAGGAAGCTTCTTAATCAGCAGAACTCCTCTGCTTCTGTTTCTGAACAGATCAGGTAATACTGAGCTAGAAAGAGTCACAAAATCCTATGGCTGTCAGCCTAGCATTCAAGGTCTAATTGTGTGGCCTTAAAGAGATAGCATGCTATAGCTAGTAACAGTAGTGTTAGAAGAGGTTCTGAGGATTATAGTAGCAATTTTTCAAGAGCAAGTTTGACTAAAAGCCTCCATAACTCTTCATACAAACATAGACAGAAGAATAACCACAGGAAAAAGAATATATATTTGCATTACTTTAAAATTCCTATTTCATACCAAAACTTGAAGGACCAGCTGGGTTGACATTCATCAGCCTTTCCATATGAAGCTGTTTTGGTGTGCTTATTTAAAGAGAAAAATGTTCTGTGTTAGAGTTCTCATGTAACACAAAAGTAATTTCAACTATTTGATTCCATACAAGTAAGAAAAGGCAAAAAACATTGAACATAGATATGGGTTCACCCATTCACTCTGTCTAGATAGATGGAACCATACAATCACAGAATGATTTGGGTTGGAAGGAACCTTAAAAGACCATCTAGTTCCAACCCCCTGCCATGGGCAGGGACACCTTCCACCAGACCAGGCTGCTCAAAGCCCCGTCCAACCTGGCCTTGAACACTGCCAGGGAGGGGGCAGCCGCAGCTTCTCTGGGAAACCTCTTCTAGTGACTCACCATCCTCATCATGAAGAACTTTGTCCTTACATCTAATCTAAACCTCTTTCACTTTTAAGCCATTACCCTGTCCTATCACTACATGCCCTTGTAAAACATCCCTCTCCAGATTTCTTGTAGGCCTCACTTTAGGTAGTGGAAGACCAATAGTACATTATGGTAACCTAATACATTATGGTAATATTTTGGGTGTTATAAAAAGGTATAGTATTTAGCACTATGAAAATATCTGAATTACCTGCGTTGTATGAGCTTTCTGCACAGAAATTAATTTTATATGTTTCATATATTTTAATACAGAATAACTGAAACCTCTGCCTGTGTAGCAGTAGTAGGCAATGAAATAATGTATGTTTTACAGTTTATCATATCATTGTTTACTAAATTCGTGTTTGAACACTTCCAGAAAATAAGTTTTTTAAGTTTCTTATAAGTAAATGTCGCAGAAAGCTCAACTCACCAGTCTGGGAATTATTTTCCAAAATATGTTAACCATTTTTTAGATTGAAGTCCAAAACATTTTTTTTTTCCTTATTACTTAAAAAAAAGAGAACAGTTTGGGGCACAATGAAACCAGTTATAATTGATGTACACATACTCTTAAAGTACATGTGTAACAAGATATTTTCAGCTTAACCCATAAAAGGTTCTGCCCTGTTTTTGTTCCACTCTTCTCTCCCATCTACTTATGTACAGGGGAACCGTTTTTCTTGCCTATTCTTTACTGGCTAGTGAGGAGGCTGACAACTAGCCCTTCTTACTGTTTAAAGCCTTACTGAAGAGTGAATATTATTTGAGTGTTATTCTTACCATGTTCTTCAAAGAGAAACAGAAGACTCAACTTTATTTCTGAGAAGAACTTTTGGCTTTGGAGATATGTTTTTCCTTTTCTTTCTCTTCCTACTGGGCAGAACTGAATGTAGACCAAATATGATTTAACTTTCTTCATGTTCTGCGAATTTATAATTTGCATAAGAAAGAAAAGAAGGAAAATAATAACTCTAAGAATATTTAAATCTTCTTTGAGATTGTTCTCTCACTTTTCAATGGCACTGCAATTTTGGAGAAAGGTATAAAACATTGGCTTCCAGAGATAACAGTGTGCCAGAAGACAAGTCTGGAAAATTTGCCTAGAAGAAGGAAAGAGATAAAGTCTGCAGTTTTAAGTATTCCTCTGTAAATCCTACCAAATTCTACTAGTTTGTCACATCATGCCACTTATGTCATTTTATCTGAGTGATCTCTGAATCTTTTAATAGCTGGAATTAAATAGAAAATTAAAGGTGTAGTCATACGACGTCACTTGTTGCAGCAACCTGTGCTGTTCTTTAAAGGAAAAATAAGTAATTAAGACTGTATCAGGGCAGGGGAGGAGGTGAGAAGAGGGAGAAAGCTGCAGCTGGAAAGCTACAAAGAAGGGTATGAAAATTCCTCTCTCAATATTGTGTATCTATTTTGACAAACACTATTCTTCATCTTACATTGCTAATAGTATAGACAAATATAAGCAAAGCATCTGTACATGCATTTGAATTTAATACATTTATTTTCCTATTGACAAATTGACAAATAGATTAATTCTACCTTGGATTTCCCAGGACTGTTATAAAAGTATCTAGGATATAAGCAGGCCTCCCTGTCAGACACTCTCTCTCCTACTTCTCCACTAACAATGTTTTAAAACTATTTACGTTCTGTAGGACACCGAACTAGAACATACAATGTTCAGTATCTCCCAAGAGTAGTATATAAATAGATTGTATGCCTCTGTGACAAGAGAGAGATTTACAACTGGGGTTTGTGTTCTTATGACCTGAAATTCTTCAGGATTATATTAAGGTTTTGCTTCTTCCCTTCTCTTTCTGAAATTCAAAAGAATTTCCCCTAGAAAACTTCATGGATCAGGACAGAGAAATAATATTCAGAAACTACAGAGAGAATTCCGTGCAGTATGACTTTGAAATTAGCAGTAAATCCATCTGAATGATGATAAGTAAACAGCATTTTTAAACATGTTCTTTTCCAAATGATGGTGCACAGGAGAAAGTCAGTGTCTTGGAGGGTGAAGCCCATAGGTGTTAAGGTTTGATTTTGGTTTTTAACAGAAATGGAACTTGATGCTAAACAATATTGTAACTATTTAGACAAGCTTGTTTCCTGAATACATTTGTATTTTTCATTCTAGAAAGTAACCGTGGACTTATTAATGTCTATTTAAAAAAAAAAAAAAAAAAAAGTGAGACAGGTCTTAGGTCCCAAAAAGAGACATGAGAAGAGCAGAGAAACAATAATGTTGAAGGGACACAATGGACTGCTATTGTACAACATCAAAAATATTTATTCTGTCATAGTACCAGAGATGGATCCTCTACACTCTTTTATAAATGCTGTAGCGTGACCTTTGTTATTAAATGTTGTAGTGTGGCCTTTGTTATTATAAAGCTCTTAGCCAAATGACAGGCTTCTATTTCCCCCCTTCCCCCAAGAGTGCGTTTAATTAAAGATTTGATCATTGACTATGTATCTTCCTTCAAAAACAGCTGGAAGTAAAGCTCTTGCTATCATAGTATCTGGATGATTAAAATATGTGTTCTGAAAATAATTCATATTAAATACTGTTACTACTAAAATAGCTATGCATGTACAAGTTTTGTGAAATCCTGCACTCTTCCTTGTTTCTAAAATATTCAGTTCCCTCTTTGAAAGTAGTTGCAACCTGTACCAAGAAAGCAGAAGGATACAACCAGCTTCCTGAATTGTTCTTGACTTGTGGAATTTCTTCTTTTGTATGAGGATAAAATTCTCAAAAAGCACTAGGGAAAAACAAAACAAAACAAAACAAAACAAAACAAAACAAACAAAAAACACAAGACACAGGAATGTCTTTTTCTCCAAAGCATATCAGTAAAGAGTGATACGCTGGTTGCTGTAAATATTGGAATCTCTTTTGCTCTCCCATTCTGTGGTGAATTTCAAGTGTGTTTGAGAGTCCTTGTCTTCCCTGGAAATGAGGACCCAAGACTGCTACAGAAGCCAGTCTTCCTGAAGTACAGCTTCTGACCCCAAGAGAAAATTCCATCATTTTCAAGTGAAAGAGCAGGTGAATGTGGAGCTAACATTGCATCTGCCACAGCACAGCATTAGGGAGTCCATAGTTACATATAAAGATAATGAAAACTGTTTCCGCACACAGTTATTTCTCGCATTTCCATATCAGCTTGTGGTGGTTTTCTTGACTACAAAAAAATGATTCTTGTCCTGAAACTTTTCCTTCTTACTTCTTCACACACTACAAATGCAAAGTCATAAAATGAAGGTGCAAATGCTTGGAGCAGGGAGAAAAAAAATGATTATTTTACAGCCTTACTTGTTGAACAATTCATATTTTAAAAGCACAAAACACCTTCATTAGCATGCATTGTTGATACACCAAAGTATATCATCCTACCAGAAGTCACAGAAGTGTTAAAAAAATTAATATAGCTCTGTGATAGTGAGGGTTTTAATAATGCTGTCATTAATGAGTTATCTATATTTTTATAGTGCTATGATAATGATCAGAGTAGCTTTCATTGCACTATATGACTGGTATTGTATATGACTAGCATAAACTGACAAAATATTCATGAGGAAATAAGGTTGGGGGATTGTTTACCACACTTATAGATAATATTTCCTAGAATTCCTTTCAGGTCCTCTTATCATTTTCACTGAAGATTTTCCTTCGCATGTAGCTAATCAGGAAATAAGCTTCAAAACCAACAAACCAACCAAAACCACTCCATCAAATCTTTGTTTTCTTTTTTGAATTCAGTTACATAATGAAGGATTAAAATCTTCTAAATAGAATTTTACTAGCAGAAACATCTAAGTAATATAAAAAAAAAAAAAAGTTTTAAATAACAATCCTCCTTTAACATTACTCCTAAAACACATTTCATTTTTGTATGTTTTTTATTGCCTTGTTTCACATGTTAACTGAGACTTTTAGTTACTCTGCCTTCAGTTATACCAACACCAACAAGGTGTTTTATAGAGACCAACTGCTTCCTCAGGCCTGATACATCATTATGCTATTGTTTTGTGTATCGTGTTACTGTTTAAAGAAGGAGAAAAGTTTATTAAATAGTAGGGGAGATCCTGTGGTTTTTTTTTTTTTTTTTTTTTTTTTTTTTTTAATGCAGTGATTTTTAGCCTAAGGTTACAAGTATCATGAGAAATAATAATTTCAAGACATAACTCAATAAACTTTCAGAATAAGGCTGAAATAACTGAGCTATTGAAATAATATTGTTTGATATCAAATACATTATGTAAAACTCTACATTTTCTTTTTATTTGTTCATAACTACTTAAAAGTGGATTTGTAGAACATGCAAAGGCTATATGAGACTGGAAGAGGGAGTCCTGAAGATCTTAAAGAAGGTGTGGAAAACAGCCTTAACTGATTGCTGTAAAAGTTGTTGTGTTGTTTGTGTTGTTTCTGTTAAGAAACATTTATTTGCTATGAAAGATCAACTGTACAAGAAGAAATAAATACTGAGTGTCCTTTCAGTTGTGAAAAAAATGTTAATACTCAACTTGACAGATGATATTCTTTTGCTACAGTAGCATACTCCTGGCCAGGGCTAAACATAGCCTGAATCTCTAACCATTTCTTGACATAACTTAGTAGTGTTCATATTACTAAGAAAAGGAAAAGAAACTATTAAAAGACCAAATCTTGATATGTAGTTCAACAGTCTGAATCTATAAACCTTCATCTTGACCTACAGTCAACAAGGTCCAAGTATCACCACTCAAAAAAAGGATAAAAGTCAGATTTTTATGACTAAAATACCAGCAAAAGAAAAGGGAAAAAATGTTATCTCTTACTTATTTAAATTTAATATTAAGATGGAAGGATAAAGCTGCTTTGTAAGGTTGTTTAGGGTTATCTGAACATGAGTGCAGGAAAATATATTCCCTTACTTCACTAGAGATGCAGAAGTAAATGTCAATGGACAATATGTATGTTCCACATTTAATTCTTTTAAAATCTCTATTTTGATGCATGTTATTAAGTGAAACAAGGATCCATGGAATCATACAAGTTGTTACTAATATGCTTATGACAGAACTTAAAACTTTAGCTCACCATGTAGTATTTGGGATGCATTTACTTGAATAAAATTATATGGTCATTTAGTGTTAACTGCTTTAACCTTTATAAACAAGGAAACCTAGGGAAAATACTCCAGCAAGCAAATAACAGAAAACTCAGAATTTCAGTTGCCTTAGAATATTTTAAACTTTTTCATAGAGTTTACATGTTACCAAATCATCAATACTTTCATCATACGCAGCAGTTAAAAGTCCTGCATATAAGGCTGTAGTTCAGTTAATTCATGTGGAATCTTTATATTTCTACTTCTACTTTTGTTCCAATGCATATTCTTGTGCCATATGTAATGTTTCATTGCAGTACTTTCCCCCTTTAATAGAAGGAGAAATTAATATGTTTATTTAGTTAACTCTGCTTTTACAAGATATATTTTGACTTTAAAATGCCTTGCGGTCATATGAATGGTGTTAGTGTTTTATTCCTAAACAGCAGTTTGTTAATTTTCAGTTATTACATGCAACTGGTTTTTGTTGGTGGATTATTTTTATTTTGCTGTGGTTTTGGGTTTTTTTTGTTGTTTTTGTTGTGGTTTTTTGGTTTGTTTTGTTTTGAGTTTTTTGTTTGGTTTGGTTTTGGTTTGGTTTTTGTAGGGTTTTTTGTGGGTTTTTTGGTGTTTGTTTTGTTTTTTGTTGTTTTTTGTTTAATAAACTTGAGTAGAAACATTATTATTTCCTTAATAATTAAAATGTTTTGCTAGTCATGTGTTAGGGACAATAATGGAAATTCTGCCACAGTAATACCAATATTCTGTACTTATAAAGTAATTCATATTAAATAAAATTAAAGGTATTCATTTGAATTCGGTATAAGCCCTTTACTAGAAAGACTGAACAAGTAAAGTTTAGCATCTTTGTTAATGGGGAAAAAAAAAATATTTTCTTTAACAGTTTTACAATGCAAGTTCATTTTGGTAATGAACTGATAATTCTTCAGCGATATTAATCTCTTTGGATGTCAAATGAAAGCCTGCATGTCCTGAGAAACCCCAAAGAAAAGCAGAAATCATTAGATCTACAGAATAATTGACAATTGTATATCTTTGATTTCTGCTTGAGTGCTGCGAAGAAAGAAAATCCGTAATTTATTAGTACCAGTTTTCTTGAACAAGAGCCTGTAATTTTCTTGCTTTTACATGCATATGTTATGCAACAAAGGAGATTTTTTTTTTTTTTAAATAAAGGTCTATTTGTTGTATAACAAGAGTCCTGAGAAAAGGATTATACTAAGCAGTTAACAGGGCATTGTCTGCTTTTCTATCTTCTTACATTGCCTTTGTGTGCTGTAGTGTCCAAGTTCCCAGTTGATGTGAACAGCCATGAAGGCAATCTGGTAAACAACTGACAAAGATAGATATCTACTTAGCAAGAAGAGGCTTCCCTGATGAGCTCAGTACTCTGTTGAACTCAACAGGGGTGAGATGTTCACAATGAGCCCAGAAAGAGACCAGGACATCCTTGATAAGATAACCGGGAGCTGAGATGTGCTTAATAAGGAACAGCTGGCAAAACAAAGAAACTCTGATGACGAACAAAGCCAGGAACTGATATCATATGCTCACTTACATATCTACACCAAAAACATATAAAATGTAACTTGCTATCTACCTAAGATGAGCTTCTCTGGGAGAGCTTATCTGCACAAACTTCTGCAAAAGCTTTTCTGTGTGAGATCTCCTGGAGAGATTGGACCCTCTCTGGGGATGCCTAGCTGACTCCAAACTCCATGATGTGAAGTATCTGAAAACAGACTTGTTTTCACCAAACAGGTAGTGGTTTGACAAGTTCTGTGTTGGTAACATCTCACATAATACGCTTAGTTGTGCATATAGGTAAAATTATCATAAGCATATACCACCTTTACAATATATACTTCCTCCACTAGTAGTAATTCTGTTGTAACGTATAGATATAGAGAGATAGAGATATAGAGAGATAGAGAGATAGAGAGATAGAGATAGAGAGATAGATATAGAGATAGATATAGAGATAGATATAGTATAGGGGTGTGTGTGTATATATATACTTGCTTTACTAGGGGTCATTTTGTACTAATCTACAATATATATACTTATTTTACTAGTAGTAATTTTGCAGTAAGGAAATTCACAGATACCCAAACCTCTGTGTCTTTGTGTATTGTGTAATCCTGAGAACCCGATGGTCACAATTTTACATGTCCTCAGGATGGATAATCCTTGTAGGTCATGACTGTGATCATTACAGCAGTATCCACTCTAGTATTCTAAACCCATGAATTACTGCATTTATTTGGTTTCATTATGATTTTTCTTTTCTGTGGTTCCAAAATAAGATAAATAGTTTCATAGTTTTGTTTTTATTTTGACTGTAAGGTGGACAAAAACCAGCAACAAAGTATGTATTTAAAGCAATTGTGTTGATGAGATGTGAAAGTTATCTGTTTTGAATTGAGAAAACCCTGGCAGAAACACACTGATATGGAAACATTACAGAGAAAAATTAAACTAAATACTTGCCTGCTGATGTTATATTACACCATGAGAAACATTAGGTCCATCTGTCTATGGGGCTTGTAACTTGGATTTACTTTATTTTTAGTCTGTCTAAGGTAGATGACTAAATATTGACTAAATAAATGGATAAAATGTGAATAGAAAAAAAAGATTGAGTCAATGTTTGGGATGGATAGGACTGATTTTTGGAAATATTTATCCCTATGGTTACCCCACTATCCAGTTCCATCCTAATTCAACACAGACTCAAAATTCTTCACAGTTGATTGATTTCACAAATAACTCTTGTGAAATTTCAAGAAAACTTCACAAAATAATAGCAAGGTAGCCTGTTATTGTAACTCATTTGTTAAGGGATATCATTAATGGAAGCAACTACGTAAGGATCAAAACTTTAAACCACTGTGTTTTACTTATAAAAAAGTAAAAGCGACAACTTTTCAAATATGTCAAAAAATTTCCTTCTTGTATTATTTTGTAAAAATTGTGGCTTATAATGATTCACTTGTGATGCAAATTATTTCATATGCTTTCAATATTTTTGTATAAATCAGAAGAGCATTAATTGTAATTAATATATTTGTACAATTGGAAAAGCAGTATTAATGCTCAACAAGGCTTTCTATACCATTGGGGTACGGATGAACCTTAGAACCTTCTTGGTTTTATTTAGACTTTTACATGAAGCAAATTGCAGGTTGTAATGCACTTTTCATTAATTTGAAGGGGGTCTATCTTTTAGATCAGTGGTATGATAACAACTGTACTTTACAGGAATTTAATGAGAAGATCAAAAGCAGGCAGAAGAAATATAGGAATCCATCAGACATATGTTTTAGCATCTAAACCAAAACTGAAAAAGTCTTCAAAGTTATCTAAAATTTGAAGCTATAACAATCTTAAAACAATATCTGTTCAAGTGTGTATCATCACACAGAAGAAAATCAATAATAGTCCCTTTGGTTTCTTTTTTACACTTAGCTTTTCTATGAATGAAAGACAATTTCTAGTCATCTTTCTACTTGTTGAAGTAGATACTTTCTCAGTGCATCAAACACAGAGCATGTAAATCTGACATGGATGAAAAATGAAAAAAAAAAAATTGTTCCCACCACTGGTAATCCAAACAGAAGGGTAAATGATTACAGAGAAATGTTATAACCAGAAATATTTCAAATATATGTGGAGGATATTTTTTATTAAGATATGCAAATCAAAATCAGTTCTGTTACTTATTTCCCACTCTTATTCATCCCAATCAATAAAGCACACAAAAAACCTGAAATAGTTTTAATTATTTTTTAAAAACACTATATTGACCGAAGTATCATTTTTGGACCATAATTTTCACCCTTCCTTTTGTTTATTTTTTATCAATTAATCTTTAAATATTAATGAGAGAAGTCTTATTATTATTTGTTTGTTTTCTTTTATTTGTCCATAAGACTTGAAACAGTTTTCTTTTTAGAACTTGTAATAAGGTAGTTCGTTGTAGCAGACACTCTTTTCTGAGATAAATGATTTTAAATGTTTCTCTATGATTTTTTTTTTGTTATATTAAAATACAATTAAGTAAATCTGTAAGTTACAAATATTTCATAGAACCTAGACATCCCAGTATTCTAGAGACTAAATAGATAATAGGTAGCCTGTGCTGAGACACTGTAATAGAAAGAGGTGAAAAAATCACATTTCTGTAAGACCAATAATAATTTTACTTTAAATTGCAGAAATGTTTAATCATGTAAATACATGACATTTTAAAAATTGGAAATTAATAATTTATGTTGAAAAAACCATGTTTTATACTCGTACATATTTGTGAATTATTGCACAAATCATATATAACATCAATACATAGACAAACACACCAGGATATATTAATTTATCTTTAATCAACAAAGATCACCAATCCTATTTTTGTTTTGGCCTTCCATGTTTCTTTTAATAATATAATGTTAACTTGGTCACATGGTGAATAAGAGAAATTAAGAAATAGAACAGGATTAAGGCAGTAGTGAACATTCTAGTGATAACTGTTTTGTGAGAAATACCTTCCATTGTGCAAGCTAAATGATATTAATATGATAATAATAGGTTGGAAAGGCTACTATGTTTCTTAGCAAACTATAGAAATAAGCGACCATGGGGAGGTTACATTTAGTGTCTTAGAATGCTTTTTATGAACTAGATTAACAAGTTAGTAGTAATTTCTCAACAGACTAACAGAAAATTTCCTACTGACCTCTATTGGTGCACAGATCACATCTGTTTCTACTCATGGTTAGAACAAGAAGAAATGAAAAAGGGGAGAAAGACTTGTTAGAACAAGAAGAATGGGGGAATTTTACTACAAGTACTTAAAGTACTTCCTGATTTCTTTCTGACAGTAATTTCCTGGAGCAAGCTGAAAAAGGTCTTTTTGTTTCATTGTGATGCTCTCTACTGAAGACCTCATTTTATGAAAATTCAATTTGGAATAGGAAGCAAGGCAAGAAGTAGATTAAATGAAATATTGGCCCATAAAGCCAACCATATCCTGGGCTGCATCAAGACAAGTTTGACTAGCAGGTTAAGTGAGGTGATTCTCCCCCTCTACTCCACTCTCATGAGACCCCACCTGGAGTGCTGTGTTCATCTCTGGGGCACCAAAAATAAGGAGAAGGACCTGCTCGAGTGGCTCATGAGGGGCCATGAAGATGATCAGGGGGATGGAGCACCTCCCTTATGAGGACAGGTTGGGAGAGTTAGGGTTGTTCAGCCTGGAGAAAAGAAGGCTCCAGTGAGACCTTATAGCAAGAGGCCTTTCAGTACTTCAGAAGGGGTGTACAGGAAAGATGGGGAGGAATATTTTATCAGGAAGTGTAGTGAAAGGATGAGGAGTAATGGTTTTAAATTGAAAGAGGGTAGATTTAGATTAGATGTAAGGAAGAAATTCTTCACTGTGAGGGTGGTGAGGCACGGGAACAGGTTACCTAGAGAGGTTGTGGCTGCCCCCTCCCTGGCAGTGTTCAAGCCCAGGTTGGACGGGGCTTTGAGCAGCCTGGTCTAGTGGAAGGTGTCCTTGCCCATGGCAGGGGAGTTAGAGCTAGATGATCTTTAATGTCCCTCCCAACCCAAAACATTCTATGATTCCATGAATGTATTTGCTCTAAATAGAAACAGTAATAGAAAGAGATAAGGTATTCCACTGATCATTGTTTTCTTATATAGATCCATTAGTAAATGACCAAATGACAAAAAACTAGCATCCAAAAACCTCAATAACAGGTGAAATTCATTCCATGAAAGTTTTATTGCTCTATCTTTCCTGTTTGCCAATAAGACATGGAGATTTTTTTTCCTAACAGTAAGATAAGCACTTCTGTTGTTCACTGACTCTCTTCAATTTGAAATTATGAGATCTTTGTTGTGTGCCTAAAAGATATGTAAATCGAAGGAAGAGGTGATACCAAAGGAAAATAGATTATAAAATAAAGAGAACTCCAATTTGATAGTGTTCATGAAAGAGAAGAAAATGTACCACCAAACATAGACCTGGTTGAGGATAGTCATAAAAATCATGCTGTTTCTAAATAGCAGTTTTAGTTACTTTTACCATAGTAACAGATCTCTTCAAATTTTGTTTATACTTCAAAGGAGCCTCAACCTGACCTCTCTTTCTAACTTTATATATGCAAGTGTTTTTATATACGCAAAACTGGTACAGTGTTACCTAAACTATAGCATAACTAGAGTATTGCCCTTAGTTCTATTTTCTGAGTAATTTCAGAGCATAATGAACTATGCTGAAATGAAGATCTATTAGAGATCTGTGTTCTCTGCTTTTAATTGAGCTGCGCTCTCTAAAAAAAAAAAAAAAAAAAAAAAAAAAAAAAAAAAAAAAAAAAAAAAAAAAAAGGAGAAGGAAAAATGCTGGCATCAAAGTATACTATTCCCAGCAGACAGGTAATCTCTCTGCATTCACTGTTGTCAACTTCTGTTTTGTTGGAATGATACAAGAATTTACATTCATAAACAAGACACAATTGGCACTTTCTCACTGTAATCAGCTAATTATGTGGGCTCTTCTGTGTTTTATTATCTTTAATCAATGAAATCTTAAGGTAAAGAAAATGGTAAAGAGCAGAGACTGTTGCTGGAAGTCAGTCACAAACTGGAGATAAAGAGTCCATTGTTCATCAGTGATCTGGAGTAAAAATAAGGTTCATTGCAGTAGTCCTATGAAGTGTAAGTGCTGTTGTTCTCACTCTGAAGATATGAAAGGAAAATGTCCCTTAAAGAAAACAAATTGTCTGCGGCTTTTACTTCCGATAAAACATACAATTTCATAATTTCAAGAACAAATATCTGTAAAGAATCTTAAATATGTCAACAAAATCTTCAAACGCAACAATATTGATACAAGACCTGAAGAGTAAACAGAACTGCATTTCTTGTGTGCTTGACCTCTGCAGCTCACATCACTTTGTAGCACCCTCTTTGTTGGTGAGTCTGTTCCAGCTCCGTTTCATACTGAGTTCACATGTTAGAAAACACGGCTGGATATACTTGACTGGACATTTCTGAAGTGAACATCACTGTCATGTCAGTGGGATTCACTACATAAGGTTGCAAATAACTAGCCAATGTTAGGAATATCCTAGTCATATGTCAATTGAAACACCACAATAAGTGTTATTTGTAACCTATCTATTGACTTGCACAGGTGGGGTCAAGAGCAACTTGCTGATTTTTGTGGAACAGTATTGTTAAATGAATTGTATGACATGACAAATTTTAATGTACAAACAGATCAGTTGTTATGTTAGTGGCATAAAAAAGTCAAATAACGTCTTATTTTTCATTTGACATTCCCCAGATCTTTAGCTTGACCTCAGCAATACAGTATTCAGTTAGTTGTTGGCTGGAAGAGGATGGTCACAGTAATATTGTCACTTTGATATCTGCTCTACAAAAAGTTATAAATGGTGAAGATTTCTGGTCTGAACTTTGATTAAAGAGGAATCATATGTCAATAACTGTCTAATGGTTTCAAAACAAATAAAAACAAACTCCTAGAAGGATTAAACAGTGAAATATTTAAAACAACAGATGTCTAGCTTGATCCCTAGACAGAGCTGTAATTCAATGACTGAACAAAGCTGAGGATAGTGAGTTGAAATGAAAAGTCCTGAGCAGCAATATGTAGCTCCTCATCAGAGGTTTCAGCGATAGTGCACATTATTTATTAAACTGTCAATCTGTCATAAACAGAATAGCATTAGTTGAGTTCCACAGCATACAGCTCAGGATCATCTGGGAGTGCTGTATCAGTAAGTCTTGAAATCATTATGCAGATGCTTCAGGGTAAGGCAGTGGCTGCCAATAAAGTCAGTGATAATTCTGACTAATTCTGACTAAATATGGACATATTTTTTTCGTTTTACACCACCGCAACTAGTAATCACCGTATGGAATTAAGTGACAGTAGATTGGGATTTTAAAATGGAAATGTCATCCATACCTACAAGCATGATAGTGACAGTGAAAACCACTGTGGTTTGTGTTTCTCTCAGGTTCTGTCAAATACATATAACAATATAACAACCTGCAGAATCTGCTGGAAGGAGTCCTTACTAAAGGTAATCTGACTGGTGAAGACCAGGCTGATAGGATTTTCTGCTTACAGGCAAAATCAAGGAAATTTCAGAGAATAAAGTCACAGTCTACGTATGCTGTTTGCCTCTAACAAAATTCATTAGTACTGGGATTCTGTGAAGAGATCTATAGAGATTTCTGTCTGGGCAAGTAAATGTCTACTGGTTTTTAGGATGGTAAATTTCTGTTGCAAATGTGAAATGTTATTAGAACCATTTGTTGCCTAAAATGGGACCTGACAAGACAGTATTCTTGGACATGTTTAGATTATCATTATGTGGGTTTATATATGAAAGTATGTTACACTTTACAAGTAGTTTAACCTGAAAAGAGTCTTATTGTCAGTAGAAAGCATGTTAAACCAATAGTATGTATTGAAATTTGAGGGCAATTCTAATACCACATGGGTGCGTGCTGATGGAAGCATGCCTGGAAATGGAGTTACACAGAGGACAGAAAAAGCCAATACAATTACTTGGAAAAGCAGCACGGTTAGAATAGAAAAAATCTGGCTTCAAACAAAAGTGAGTACCATACAATTGTTCTTACCACTTCTCTGTATATCTGTGTCTTTTTTTAGAGCTGTCACATCAAATGATTTAGCCAGTCACTCATTGGCTGTCTTCGTGCTCTTGGTACAAAATGGTTAAATGTCTTGAATAGTGAGTCTCAGAGCATTGCCTATAGCTGGTATCAAAACAATGCTCTTGTGAGCTGAGCTGCACCAGACATCTGGTGCATATATCAAATAACCAACCATCCATAAGCATTTTGTATGGACATTTTAAATACAATGAATGGTTAAGACTGACCCATTAAACATTACTGAGATACTCTCAAGGTAAATCTTCAGTCATATAACATCAGCCTCACAACATGAGATACAATTAAAGGTCATCTGCTGTGGCAGAGAACATATGCTGATGTTATCAAACATATGGAGAAAAAAAAGGAAAATTACACTGAACAAAATGCAACAAAATAAAATAAGGATAGTGTGTAAAGGAAGCTGCATCTGTTACATCCCCAGCTGTGAATATGCTGCACAAATTTAACAAAAATCCCACAAGTAACATGACTCATTTTTTAAGTTGACAGGGAACTTCTTTTGACAGTGGAGAATATGCCATCGGTATACATACCTTATCAAAACCTCAGAACTGTTAGTGTCATAATGAACATTGTACAGGCAACATTATACTACCAAAACAAACAAGCAAAAAAAAAGTAATTAACTGCAAATGATATCTACTGAAATACAGGAATCCCTGACAAGTCTTCCCAGAAATCTCAAACATTTTTGCACAGGAATTATCTTTAGGTAAAATTAGCCCTTCAGTTAAGCGCAGCACTGAAATGAAAAGATTATTTCTAACAGCCAGAAAGTATATCGTTTGTGTATGTAGCAGCTTTGCAATCATTTTCACAGATGTTTGCAAATCTTAGTTGTCACAGCTGTTTGATGGGTATTTATGTCTTCTGGGGCCCAAAGGATTTAACTGCACTTCAAATTTTCACTCTCTGTTCTACGGGTGTGATACTGTGTGTCAGGAAGCCATAAGGGTGGGCAGATCCATGAGGGAGGTGACCCAGGAATGTGAGTGACAGCATGAAAATTGAAAAATTGAGCCAACACCACCCATTTTAAATTCCTTCTGTACATCTGAACTTGACTTCTCTTTGTCTTAACCCTATAAAACCTTTATATGCTGCATACAGTGTTAGGTTATGAACACAGAGGAACATCTTGATGTGACTGATCACAGAATCTTAGGATCATAGAATCATTTAAGTTGTAAAAGACCCTTAAGATCATTGAGTCCAACCATTAACCTAACATTACCAACTGATGGTTCAGATGACAATGGATTTCAATGCTGATTAAAATACAATTAAAAAAACAAACAAACAAACAAACAAACAAAAACCAAACCAGTGAAAAATCTGTATATTTCAATTAATAGCAGTGTTTTTTATAAGTAACATAATGTTATTTTTGTAAATCATCAAAAATTTATAAAATAAGTAATTGCCCTCAAAAACATTGTTTAGAAATTGAGACACTAGTGCAATTAATAAGTATATGTAAGAATAGGTCAAATTGTTATACTTTCTCTTAGATACCTAAAGGGTTAGGTTTTTTTTTTTTTTCCCTTGATCAGGCATTGTGTACAGTGTTCCAAAAAATTTTCAGGAAATCTTATCAGATAGAGCACAGAATTAGATTAGTGTAGATTAACTGAAAAGTGATCTTGAAAAAAAGTTTGTTTTTAAAAAATATAATTTACTCCGTATTGGATGGGTCAGGGAACAAGGCTGATTTTTTTATAATGAAGCACTGCTTCTTAGATATTCAAACTGTAATTGAGATAAGCCTGAGGAACAAAGCTTCAAAACAAAATCCAATGTACATCCTTAATAAAATATCTTGTAGTGAATTCCATTGAATGGTGAGCTGTTTATGAGAACTGAACCATTTTCACCATGGAAGAAGCAGTCATCAATCGTTCTCCTTGTTGAAGTTTCTTAGTTTAAGCACTGAATAATCAAACAGTCCATTAAAAGTGGTGTTTAATAATAACTATTTGAAAAGCTCATCTGAAAGCAGATAGTGCTTCTGTGTGACTGTCTGCTTTGTATATACCCCCGTATCAATGTAATGTGAGAACAACATATGGTTTCTTTGATGGAAAGTAATGGAAAATGACAGACTGTTTGAAGATGTTGTAGTGCCAATTTCGTGAATAATGCATTAGGGTAACAGGTATAATCAGTGCAGTTTAATAGTCTGCAGCCTCTAGAGATACAACAGCAGCATACAGAGGAATTATCCTTGTACTAAGACCACCTGACACTTAGCTTTTTTCCTTGACTATATTTGATGGAGATTACACTAAAATAAAGTCTTTACAAAGGTAATGTCAGAACCAAGAGTGTTATGTTCTGTGTAGAATTAATTTAATATACATGTGCTGTGCGATTTACCTTTAAATAGTAAACACAATTTTAAAAATTCCTTTCTCTGTTTTTAAATCGAAGGTAGGTTCTGGAACTTCAAATTTTATAGGAAAAACAATCATGCTTGCCATTCATGCATTGAAACAATTTCCCATTCTGTATGGATGACTTTATGTCATTTCAAATGATTCATCACATTGCACATACAACAAAAATGATTTCAAAATTATTTTTTTTTCCCTATACAAAAAATAAGTATAAGACTAATTTACAAAAAACTGTCTTGCAGAATGCCAGTAAAATATTTTGCATGGAGCATGTACTGCTTTGTTTTTAATGATTATAGAAAAGCTCTGCGAAAGAGATTTACACTTGGGGACACATATTCCTCGTGGCACCTGGGTTTTACATTACAATGTCATGACTCCATAACTATGAATAAGGGTTATGGTAAATTACTTGGAACACAGGGTCCCTTGTAGTTACATTTTTACTCAAGGAAAGATGCCCATGTCTCTGAGTGAGATAGAGTCTCTGAGTAGATTTTGTAACAAGGTCTACTCTTCATTTGGTAGATTCAGATTAAGTGGAATGTTCTTTAAAAACGTTCTACTGGATTAAGAAAAAAAGCAAAACAGCAAGTGACAGACTGAATCATTCCCCAATTTCAATGTCTGAACTTTTAAAAATAATCCAAAACTGTATCACTTGCCTGAATTTACTCAAATGTAACAAAATAAATGCCCAGCCTACAGATTATCAATTATCACTTCCAGTGGTGTCACAGTGGCAGAAAACTGGTGCCACGAACATTTAACACCAGAATACTTGATAAAAGTTTATTTATGATCATTTATTTGGTATTCATACTTATTTAGCACATACCCCCCATATGCTGTGCATGAATATAAGAAGAAAGAAATATGAATGCAAAGAATTACCTAAGAGCTTTCAGGGGAGCAGAGTTAAACACAGGGAATTCTGCCAGGTCAAATTTAAGCATGGGCTCAAGATGCACCAGGTTACATGTGCAACAGATCAAAAGCTAAAATAGCCATGGCATTTTGGAGTTTGAGGATGTGATAAGAGAAAATGTTTTTCTTAGGACAACCCTAAATCAGTTATAAGATATTTTGAAAAATATTGTTGTGTGCAGAAATGACTATTGAACTCTATTGTTTTGTTGGTTTAGAATGACCAGCAATAAATTATTCCATGCACATAAGATTACATTTTAAACCCCCTGCAAAAAGATGTATTCCCCAACCTACAACACTGTTAAATAAAGTTCCAGTCATAAATAACAGCAGAGAAGAAAGATGTCCTCTGATGGCTGAAAATTTACCAATCCACTTGCAGTAGACTTTCCTTCTGTCAAGTGACTACTGAGGTGTACAATATCATGCAGAACACTTGTTCTTATGATGTGGACATTTCTGATTAACATTGTCAGCTTGGGCCTACTTAAAAGATTGTCCTTCTATGGTTGTGGGTTCCTAAACCACCAAGAGAGATCATTCAGCACCACCATTATGCATGGAAACCTACAACTAAGCAGAGGCCAGAAAACAGTTCATGCCATACCCACCTGAACTGATATGGCTATTGGTACTGCTTTCAGAACAAGCAAGTTACATCAATGCAGTGCAAATGTTAACAATTCATAGCCAACTAAATTTTAGTCAGAACAACTGCAGGGACCTCAAATGCTATACTTCAGTGAGAGGGCTAAGACAGCCTTTTGCAAAGCCCTTGGTAGTTCTGAAGACAGATGTAGCAGGAGTGTATGGAGAGGCAATAATTTTCCACAACAGGCCAACACAGCTGAGTTACCAGCTGGCTCCAGTGTCTATTTCCCACCACACACACAGTAACAATGGCTCCAGAAGTAAATCAGATCTTGGTGTAAATCTGAGAGTCTCTTCAGGAAACTATAACTCATACAATCTGAAATATCTCTGATATTTTTCCATTGGGGAAACTAAATATTTCTTCAGAAACTGGAAATACTGTTATCTACTTAGGTCAGCATCCCTAGCTAGTTGCCTTGATTCAGTGCCTCTTTTTTTGGCTTTACCTTCTCACTTCTGTGTTCCAGGGCAGACACAGGACAGATGGCCCGTCTATCTTCTCTTTCCAATTTCTCCTACAGCAGGGAGGAGATTGGCTGGGAAGGGCAGTGCAGCAGTTCCTTTACCACCAGAAAAAAATGTGGAGAGATGAAAAACTTTAAAGATCTGTGAAGACACAATGAACTGCTCTGTTGCTTGTACAACAGCCCCTCCACAGCCCCCTGACTCTCAAGGGCAAAGATTTCTGTAAGGAGTGCAGACATAGAGTCATTTCTTTGTTGACCATCTCCAGGGATGACTGAATAAGAACTGTGAATAGGATGATTCATCATCTGATGAATATCCCTTATGCTTTCCTCCTCTCTGTGGCACGGAGACCACAGATGCAGGGACTGCACAAGAAGGCTGAACAGCCAAAGAAATTCCAGCAGAGAGGATTTAATGAGACTGGGTTACGTAATGGGAAGGAGAGGACTGCCAAAGAAAGATTCCTGACATGACCTGTGGAAATGTCAATGTCTCATTAGACTTCATTGAGCAAAGAGGGAGCCAAGAATTGCACCCTCTTTGAGCACTCTAATCTGGCCTGCTAGAGAAGGGGACAACCTACATATAACAGATCTATGAAACGTAGCCTGGTATAGGTGCCCTTGGGAACTTTAAGTCCTCCTACATGCTCAGCATCCAACAACCATGTTGAGCAAGCCAGTTCTAACAGTGTTGAGTAAACTGGCTGAGACCTACTAACTGGGTTTCTGGCACAATTTGTGTTATGTCACTTTCCTCCTGATCCATCCCCAAGCTACATACAAGAATCAGAAAGCCAAACACTCAACAGATGGACCTTCTGTACTGATTTAGAATAAGCCATTGATAGGGTCCAGGGCTCTGGTTTGGCTAGGAGGAAAACCGACCTTGCCTTGCAGTATCTACCTCCTTACCAGGATGTAAATGTCCTGGATGGGTGTTATGATCTACATGATTTCTTTCATCTTTAAATATTTATAAATTTAAAACTTTATATGTACTTACAAAACAGTATATATTTATATGTGTTGCTTTGTTGTGTTTTTTGGTTTTTTTTTCATTTCAAGCATGAAGTTGAGTGACTATCTTTAAATCTACTTTCTTTCACTTTTTACTCCAAAATATTATTTGGATTCAACTCCACACGTTCATCTAGGAGCTGATTGTTGGGTATGGACAGTGATTCAATGACTAGTGGCCCAGTGGAGTAAGTGTGGTTTTGTTTCACCATTGGGAATATCTTTTTCTTAAAAACTTAATAAAGTAAAGATATTTCTTAAATAAATAAATAAACTAGAAATATCTTTCCTCTCACACTGACAGCTGTCTATCAGAAAATCACACAGATCCCTAATCTCTCAGAGTGACCATTTCCTTGAGCCATTTTCACTTCTGTGAAAATAAAGAGTGAATCACTTCAATTTTTTCCATTTTGGGTTTTGGCTATTATTTTTTGAGTGGGGTGGTAAGGGGAGAGAGAAAAGAGAGAGGTAGAAACAGAGGTGGAAGGTGAACAAGATAGATATAGATATAGATATATAGATATATAGATAGATAGATAGATAGATAGATAGATAGATAGATAGATAGATAGATAGATAGATAGATAGATAGATAGATATAAAAACATATGATTTGGAAGCATGTCAACATTTTTTGTTTCACCAAAAAGTACTTTATTATAAACTTCATTTCTATGGACAGATTTTGATACTGATAAAGTAGATCAAGCAGTTGTGGCTCCAAATTTGGAAAAAAAAAAAAAAAAAAGACAGACTCGATCCTCCTTTTCTCTTCTCCTGCTAACCAAATTTAGTCTTGCTAAAGGACCTGTGGACTTTTACTTATATTATCTCATTATGAGTTTATTATTGCTCAAGTTATGCACTTTGACTTGAGAATTTCACAGAATTGCTAAATTTGTTAATACAGAGATTATCATAAATAGCAAAAAGTACCTAAACGTCCTCTGGAGAAGAATTATTATAGAAGCAAGTTACATTAAAGATGGATGGCAACAAAAATAGCAAAAAGGAGAGCAGACAGGTTGAAATAAGACACAGAAATGGGTGTAAGAAGATAATATGAACAGGCAAGTTAGTTTTCAACTTAAGAAGGGTGAAAGAGGAAAGATAATAGGAAAAGAGAAGAGACAGTGCAGAAATTGTGATTGAAGAGCTGTGTGGATTGCAATTAGGGGATGGTAATTAAGGTGGTGAAAGATGGGCTGTATGTATTTAACACAGTCAAGAAAAATATACATTAAAATTTTGCAGGGGTTGAAGGATAGCTAAAGGTAATTGAGAACATGTATAATAATTTGTCAAACAAGGACGGAGAGGAAAGGATATAAAATACCCATTTTAAAAATCCCTTGGTATAAAAGAGTTAACCAATGGCTCTTCTAGTATAACTCTCAGAAGGCTGCTCCAGGAAAAAGCTGGCACAATATGACCACAATTTCCAAGGAAACCCTGAAGTCTTACTTCAGCCAGACCTATGCATTAATCATTATAAATAGGTTCCTGTAAATAATATAATTCTTCTCTTACTTTTTGGAAAGCAAAACAGCTCAGAATAAAAAACAGCACTACACATACTTCACAATTATCACACTAAAGATTTTGCATCAAGATCTGGAGAAAATGAACATAAAAAAAGAGTAGAAGTTAATGTTTGGAGGGTTTTGCTGTTGCTACTGTTTGGGTTTTTAGTCGCAGGAGTTGTGATTATGACATCGTCTTAAGTTGCCAGTGAAAATTTATCTACAGAAAACACTAACTGGAAATAAAAAATAAAGGTTCCAGTTTTTAACACTGTTAATTTAGAGTATAATCAGGATGATGCCACAGTCTAAACTCTTAACATGCATCCCTTGTTGGGGAAATAGAGGGAGATATATGTATGGCATACATTTTTTTAGCTTTTTTTTTTTTTTTTTTTTTTTTTTTTAATGACAAAACTACTTGACAAAACTAGGTGAAACACTCTAATTCAGTTTTACTTCTAAATCACCAGCTGCATCATTGATTTTTGTAAACTTCTGTAGTGATAAATTCTCCCCACTCTACATGTCTTCTGTTACAAAGATCACTTGCAAGAAAAAGTGTTATTGAAATAACAAGGATGATCAACAGATACTGAACTTCTGCTCAACTTTTTCTTGATGTTCTGATAGAGTTTCACATGCAATAAATAGGTCAATACCGCCTGAGTTGCAATTCTGATGCCACTAACATTATATTGGGACACATATGATCTATCAAATCCCTTTTGACTGAAGAAGTAGACAATCTGACATGCAAACAAGAAGATTTTCAGGTGCTTTTTTTGTTTTTTTTCTATGTAACCAATAAAAGACAAAACCTTTTCATGTTGATGTTATGTATACAGAATACTCATATCCTCTGTTATTAGTTCTCTGTTTTAGCATCCACCCCTGTGGGCATCCCAAATTCAGTACAATTCTCCATGGATCTCAGATCTTTTTAGTTCCTTATATGCTTTGTGAAAATTCTTTATTTGCAGGATTTTTATACACATTTATTTATTTAATAATAAAAGATGAGTTGCTCATTCCCTCATTGTCCAACAATGTGCATACACTGACACATCCAGCCTAGCTTTGTGTCCCTCATTAAAGTCAACTAATTCACATATAACTAATGCTAATGGTACCATAGTAGTATGTAACACCATATAATTCTCGCTTAGCATGTTGAATTATATAATGTAGACATGCACCATGACTTAAAGGGGAAAGAATGGTCAGAACTCATGACACAACAATTTGTCCTTAGGTGAACACTTGAACACTCGAGAGGGAAGGAAAAAAAAAAAAAAGAGTAACTGAAGTATTTAACAACAAATAGCTATCTTAATGCACACTTTCTTGAATGAAAAGTGGGAATTACACTTGTAAGTCTATTTTATTCTGATATAGACAATTCTTGTTACAATTTTTCCTTTGCATTATGATCAGTAATTACAAGTCCCTGTATTGTGGAAGGTCTTCTAAGAAACACCATTCCAAACACATTTCAGCAAGTTATCTTTCTAAACTTGGCTTAGGATTTTTAACACTTCTTTATAATATGAAGTATGCTTTGGTTATAAAATAGTAATGAAATATTTTTTGACCAAAAAAAAAAAATGTTGATAAAATATTAACATAACCTTGTGTTTATATTCATAAGCAGTGCTATTACTGTTTCATTTTTGTTGGCTTAGTAAAAATAACCAATACTTACATCATTACATCTAATGAATTTATATTCACAATTCTACTTACAAGAATCACAATTTATACATTCAAGCACTGAAGTCCATGGGCAGCACTGTTTGTAAATATGAGCATCTAAGCTGCAAAGTTATTCTACAGATTTTTTTCCTATTCCAATTCCAATACCAACAAATAATGTGCACAAAAACTATGGTATTTATCAAAACTGTAAGCAGACATACGTTGATTGCCTTGCACGAGAATTTGCTTATGTTGAACCATTATAATAAAGTCCACAAATATATTATAGTTTTTATGTAGACTACAGAGCAAGTATTTGTAATCAAGCAGTTTTACATACAGGAAGTGAATCCAATAGATGTTCACTCTATTATAAACTATACTGCTGTGGTAGGTAACAGCTCTAAAACCAAGAGAAGTAGAATGGAACAAATGTCTTTTTTTTTCTTTTCTGGATTATCTATTATTTGTTGTTGAACTTGACAGCTCATATTTTGTTATCATATTAAAATATTTATCTGGGAATATCCATAAGTTACTATGCACAACCATGAATAAAATAATTCAATCAAAAATCCTGCCAAGAGTCAGATTCACTGGATTGTTTAAAGCCCACAATACAGTCAGAATTAGTCTGAAATTTTGTAAAGTGTTAGATAAATGATGCCACAGAGTTCCTGCTGTTGTTATTTCAACATTTCTTTGTAACTAGTGTTATCATTACCAGTGTTCATTGCAAATTTTGGTTGCAAATAGGTGGATTAAATGAAGACTAGATCACGACTCAAGTTTTCTATTAATATAAATCAATTAAGCCTTATATAAAATGTTGAACACTGAAGAAAATTTAGTACAGCTGTAATTACTTGTTCAAGTTTTTTTTTTCTTTAATTCTTTCATCTTTAAATACTTATAAATTTAAAACTTTATATGTTCTTACAAAACAGTATATTTTTTTTTTTTTTAATTTCAAGCGTGAAGTTGAGTGACTGTCTTTAAAGCTACTTTCTTTCACTTTTTACTCCAAGATATTATTTATAATTCTTGCAAAATGCCATTCTTACTATACAATGTGTAATTGAGAGACCAATAAACATTACTTTAGCCATCACCTTGAGACATCGTTGCATTCAACACCAGAGAAAACGAGCAAGAGGATGTAACTGTGACTAAAATGAGGATATGTAAAGAGCAGCAGTTTTCAGAAATATCATAACATTTTTACAAACCAGTCCATTAAAGCTGCATGTCATCTTTTTCCTCGACTGTCATTTATTTTCTGTTTAGGTCAAACTTCACTGAGAACTGAAAAAGGCACATGTATGTAAATATATGTGTGTGTGTCTGTTTATGCATGTGCATATGTGTGTGTGTGTGTGTGTACAATAAAGACATACACACAAAGAGAAATCTAGATCAGTCTTTTTAGCATTTTGTGCATAACATTGTGCACCTACATACCTAAACCTGTTGTACTTCAGACCATGTGTCATCAATCTTGATATCAGCTTCTACAAATATATTAGGATAGTACATGACAGATAGAGATTTTAAACAATAAGTTCGCCTTCATTGCTTCTGCAGTGTTTCATGTGCAGCCTCAAAACTACCGTTTTAGCATAGTCATTGAGAAATTCTATAATAATATTTCTGAATCCTTTCATTTCAGCCTATTCCTTGAATAGTTCATTTTCCTTCTCCAAGGGCTATGTCTCCTTCTGAGAAAGAATTTATTTCTTTTACATAAAATAGATTTCTTAATATTGTCGATATTCCTACTTGAAGTTGTCAGGAAGTAGGAAAATCGAACTATTTCACCGAGTCTCCACGTGTCTAATAATTAATTGTAAACATCATAACAAATGTTAGGGTCAATGAAGCTTCACAGGAAAGGTGAACCAAAGATGCAAAAAGAGTAAGGAATTTCAAATTACAGAATACATCACTGCAAAAGCTGGTTTTACTCTGAAAACATAAGACAGGATGAGTTCAAATTAGAGTAAGAAAATTAATATGGCTAAAGATGAAAGACTGGGTATCATTGGAAGAGTCAACTGGACCTTTAAATATGGGAATAGAACTGAAACTTTAAACATGAGAAAAATATCTCTTCTGAGATGGAGAATGACCTGATTCAGACTGAACCATCTGATCCTACTGTTGATTTTTCTTTGTTTCCAGTTATCATCTTTTGCTTGGTTTGATCACAAGAGAAACAAGTGGCAGAAAATGTGGCCTATCCACCAACTAAATTAGTACATTTAAATCCCTGACAGATTTATATGGCAGAGAATACAGAGAATTACAGTCAGGTGGTCTTTAGAAATTTAATGAAGGAATGGATAAATGTTACTCTCTGTAACAAGGAAGGCATTGCACTGAAGAAACAATAAAATCAATTATATTAATTCAATACAAACACAATAATTAGCTTTGTGTTTAACTTTTCCGTCTAAAATTACCATACGCAGCTAAATATCAGAAAAGTAAAGTTAAATAATGAAAACCAATCAGAAAGATCATCTATGTAGGATTTCTATCAATTGTTTCATGATATAAGAGCTAAAATTCAGGCAGAGGGAGAAATGCAAAGATACACCAGCTCATCAGTGAAGAAAGTAAATCCCTTGACTGTCTGCAAAACATAATAGCATAATAGCTTTTTCTAAAATATTTTGTAAAACATGGTCGCCAACATTGAAATAAACTGATCTGATAAGACATGAGATGACCTAAAATATTTTCCAGTTTTATGTGGGGAAAACAAACAAACAAACAAACAAACAAAGCCAAACAACCCACAAAACCCCCCAAAAAAACAGAAAAGACCCCCAAGAGACAAAACTTTTATGGTTTAAAAAATGTGGCATGCCTTTTAGGAAATGTTCTGTTAGGCTTTGAAGAATTATCTGTTTCTAAATCCCGGAGAGAACAAAAACACGAATTTCAGAATATTCCATTTAATATTATTTTCTCAGTTTCAGATATTAATTAGGCTCAAATAAATCAAAGACAGAAAGATTTCTGAATGATCTTATTTTCACTTGGATATGCTTTGTGTTTTATATTTAAAAATTCCTTTTGGATTCATATTTAATCTGAGATATATATGTGGCTGGGCTGTCCATATGAAGCTATCACAGAGGCACTTCTGCCTTTTCTTTCTTCCACTGTTTCTCCCTCTGATTCTGTCTGGACTATTTAAACACTTATTTTCAAATATTCTTATTTTAAATTGTAACAAGTTATTGGTGGTTTAGGTTATATGCTTGAAAAAAATTCGAAATAGCTACAAAATTAAGTCTATGTGATTTTTGAGCTTTCTTCATACTTCCATTTTTAAGTCCTCATTTTTAATTAAAAACTTTAAAATAAACTATAATATAACACACAATATAAAATTTATACAAGAACTGATCAAAAAAATTTCCAGTTTCTTCAGTTTTCTGAAGTTGATGTTATCAATCTCAGTGGGATTCCCAGGAAGTCACTGAAAGGTTCCTCTGGAAGTCCTTTGAAAGCTAATCTTGCCAGGGCTTGCAGAACATGTGCAAAGCATGCAAAGACTGCTTCAAGAACAACTATCCAGTTATCTCATTTTACTAATTTTCAATGGAGAGCATGTATCCCCTTTATAAGAAAAAAAAATATCTTCAAAATTGCATCAGAACTGAAGTAATTTTGCATTAACAAGTCTAGTTATATCCCGGAAAAACTGTTCATGTGAGTGAGTTATTGTTCATCAATATGTAATTGGATATTGGTAAAGATTTTCTTAAAGTACAGCATTGCGAAGAATTATTTACATGATAAATCATACCCCTGAAGCTGCAGACAATCAGGGAGATGTAAGCTGTGTCAGTACCCACTGATGTACTTCAGAGCTCATTGTATGACAGAAAAGTGATTAAGGCTGTAGTTTTCAAAAGCTGTTACAGTTCCCACCTACGTTGTGTACCCAGATTTGTGATGGACACCAAATGGAGGTGGGGGAAAAAACTAGTTTACAGCTATGCTAAAATCAAAACCTGCAATATCAGGTTGGTGCTGCCCTAGGATGTTGTATGCTTCTCAGATGTGATAAGACTGATGTAACCATTTAAGTCTAGAAGGGGAACTGAGAAAATTTGCTCCACGTTCCTTTGTATTACAAGCTACAGAATGCTCTCAGTCTCTAACAAGTTAAATATAAAACATAAAATCATAAAATCACAAAATGGTTTGGATTGGAAGGGACTGTAAAATCATCTATTCCCAAACCCCTTTGCCATGTGCAGGGACTTTCACTAGATCAGGTTGCTCAAAGCACGATCCAACATAACCTCCAGTGCTTCCAATCATGGGGCATTCACAACATCTCTGGGCAACTTGTTCCAGTGTCTTAACACCCTCATAATAAAAACTTTCTTTCTCGTATCCAATCTAAATCCACCTCCTTTCAGTTTGAAAGACAACCTTGTGCAGGCAGTCAGTCAGACTGCTTTTTTTTTTTTTTTTTTCATAGAGGGCAACCCCCTCACCTTTCCTTCCTTCCTTCCCTGCCCCTTCTGAACAGTTTATAGCCATCAATTGCAATGCTTCAGTTATGTGATTCATCCCATCAAATTTCAGTGATAGTGATTAACTTTCTAGCCGCATGGTGGTTTCCAGCACCTCATGCTTGCTACTCATGCTGCATCCATTGATATAGAGGAACTTAGCTGGGCTATTGACTATGTCACCTTTTTAGAAGAACATGCCCTAATTTCTTTGAGGCGTTTCACAAGTGTTTCCCTGTTGATTCCTAATACATCCTGTTAATTGAACATCAAAGGCATTTAAAATTATTATTTGTAACAGAACAAGAACAGCAGACATCAGAATTATTGCCAATGTTCTTGATGCCTATGGCAGCAGGGAGTCTTAGATGATGACATTGTGAAGAGTTATTTAGTACTTTTTCTTCCAGAGCTATAAGCTTCCAGGTGAAGCTATCTGGTTTTAAGTAGCCTCATTTCATTAACTGTAATCCTTCTTTACAAGAAAGCAGAGTATCATGGACATACTTTGTATGTGAGATAGGGAGGCTTGGCAACCTGAAGCAGGACATCAGTGCTCAGATCAAACCCGTTATCAGTTCTAGGAAAACTGAGGAATTTATATGTATTCTGCTATTAGTACACATAGAGAAATTGTTAATTAGGCTCATTGTAAAATGGCAGTTTTCCCAGTTTAAGGTTTATGTCATATGAAATAATCTGATCCAACCGACACTTAAAAATATATTTTATCCTTTTTTACATGTTTTTTTCTGGAATTCAGAATGGATTAAAGTTTTACTGCTTTTCTTTCTTTCATTATTTCAGTCCATTATCTCCATACAGCTTCTTAATGTGAACATCTAAGTTTTACTGTGAGATTTTCAGTGATTAAAGCACGTTTTTCAATAAGGCACAAGGTTTTTTTGTTGTATTTTCCAACATGAAGGCAAAAATTTATCCAAAGTTGAAAAAACCTGTCAGAAACACTGCAAAATGCCTAAACAAAAACTCATAAACTTTCTTAAAGAGTATTTTTCTTTTCTTGAAAAGTAATTTCAATGATCCCATTAAATTAAAAAGAAAACTTTGTAACATAAGTCTATGTTATGAAAACATGACTCAGGTTCATTTATGAACACATTTGATAATATATTTTTCCTTAGTCATGTTCATTTGAAATTTTCACTATATTTTCAAGCATATAACTTATTTACGAACAAATTCTGACGTTATTGCTTATAAGGATTCTTCTTTAACTGTTAGATTGATAACTTACATAGAAAGTAATTTCATATCCTCCACCAAAACCAGTCCTTATTAGTGCAATTAATGGTGGCAGAATATAGCTTTCCTTTTGCCATGTACAGTCAATATAGAAATTGCTAAAAATTATGTTGCTTAAAACAAGTTTTTCACATAAAGTGTACTGGCATGTCTGATTTATTTTGTTTTTTCTACACAAGAGTAAGGAGTGGAGAATTAGGGAGTTTTAATTTAAAAGACATGAATAAAAGTCATAGCTTTTGTTTCACTATTGGTAAATGTCCAGAATTTAGTGGGTCCTATTAAAAATGTGAATTTCATCATCTTCTTTAGAAACATATATTTTACTGTTTATGTATTCTTTGTATCTGAAATGTAATTATATAATATAAACTCTTTTCTCACTATAATTCTACAATTCATTGTCAGTATTGTTTGGGGGTTTTAGTTGTTGGATTTTTTTTAAGTATGAGAATATGTGAGTTTATTACATAAATCATATTTATTTTTATGTATATACAGGAGCAAAATATCCTAAGCTGTAAGTATCAGACACACTGCATAAACATTTATTTTATAAAAAAAAGCTATTCTAGCTCATAGGAATTAGGGTAAGCAGAGGTTAATCAGAAATTATTCTGCTTTGCTTTGCATGTAATAAAAATAATCAATGGTTTTTAAACTCTTTTTCTTTCTTTGCAGAAAATTTACAGAAAATAAAAAAGACCCATGAAAGTTGAACAGTTTCTGCATAATTAGAAGTGTCTATGTACTGTATCATCGTATAGCTAGGTATTACACATGACAGATATTTCATATGGAATCAACCTATACCCATGCTTCAGAAATTGCTGGGAAGTTCTACAGAAGTTGTGTAATAGATATAAGAATTGTGATCTTTCTGAGCAGTCACACCTTGGACTTGCAGTGGTTATGAATGTTGCTTGAACTGCTTATACATTTTCATTGTTACATTTTGTATACTGCTCCTAGTTGGTAATAGAACCAACATATTTGTTTCTCAGTTGTCAAGGAAGATGAAACCTGTGTCACTGTTAAGGAAAATATTTCTGGAGAGTCCATATGGTCTGGTTCAGTTCACACATTTCAAACTTAATTTCCTTTTACTCCCAGGAGCTAATAGACTCATAATTGCTGGCACGCAGTGAGGTGCTTATGAGGAATAACACTGGCTATGCAAAAGCTTTCAAAAGCTTTTCACCTATGCATTGTTAAGCCTATCATGTATATATTCAGTCCCCTACAGTTACATCTGTGACATCATAACAGTGAGTTATCTACCTCTTGAGGAAATTCAGGAAGATTAATGGAGCCCTCCTACTGTGGAAAGATACCATCAAAAAGGGGCCTTTTAGGCAATAGTCCTTATGTTTAGTGTTTGAAGCATGACTTCACATTTTGTTGTCAAGTTCACTACTAGAAGGTTTGGGGTTTTACGAGTAGTCAGCTGGAGTGATCTGCATTCACCTCTGTGAGCTATATTCACATAATTTGTGAACTATATTGTAAATTTCTTTACATTATTCACCCTACTCTAGGACATATAAGTGATTCTGAATAATCTTTAGCAGAATAATAATTTATTTTTCATCTTGCAAATGTTGCTTCATTGTAGATGATTTTCCTTCTCAGTTTTGTTTACACAGTCTTATGAACCAAAAGCTAGTTAAATAATGGGCACTTTACCTGTGAAAAGAACTGGGATGAAAGGTTGTATCTCTATATTAATTTTGCACTCTACATCTGTTAATAAGAGTGTTTCAAACAATTCAACTGGTTTTACTTCAAATATTTTGAGTTCTTATGTTGACTTTATCAAATGTAATGTGTTCTTCAACTAGATACCCTACTTGATATCCTACTTTTTTCATTGGATTCTTCTACAGGATACGGTACATGAAAGTATATTGAAATATTTATTTTTCTTAATATTTATTGTTTTATCTGTTTTGGAATGATTTAACTTGTCTATAAACTCTGGAGGATCAAGCAAGGGGCTGATTGTTTATTATTTGAAACCAATTTTTACTCTCCCATAAATGAGTGCTTATAGCAAAAGGCTGTGCTGAGAGAACACAGATAGCGTCAAGAATAGCTGCTGTAGCAGTTGGGTTTGGTATAGTAGTTACCCTGTCTCTGTCACCTATCGTTTCATTTTCAATAGGCTGAATGCAAACATAGCTGAGTCTTTAAAATCGCATGTCTATTAAAAAACAAGTCCTTCAAAGCTATACTATCTTCTCTGCAGAAACATATAGAAATATGATATAAAGACCAATGTTTCGACAATATAAACAGCTGAAAAAGTACAGTGTACTTTCAAATGTCTTTTTCTAAATTAATGCTCTACTGTTTTATTGATTCATTTTTAAATAAAAAGCAAAACAGAAGCCACTGTTGAAATGCTGTATAATACATAATATTTCTGTGAATATATATGCAATGCTACTCTGAAATACTTTGAAATTGTGGAGTGTTTAACTTAATCACCTAAGGGTTACAAATTTCATGTTAATCTCAGATATGAGTGACACTGATGTAGAGGCTTTGCTGTTTCCTCATGCCATCATACTCACAACAGTCATTAATCAGAACTGCTTGCATTTGTTTATTACTGAAGTGTTTCAAAAGTTGTGGGGTTTTTCTGTTATATTACCCAAATCACTAATGTTATCTCATCTATGTTTATTTTCAGCACTTTTTAGTCTTGTTCAGCAAAGGTCATTCTACCATATAAAAGTTGTAATAGTAGTATCCCACAAAAATATCTTTTGCTGTTTTATGTAGTTCTTCTTGAAGTTCAAAAAGGTAACGCATTAAAGACACATTGCCTTATCTATGATGGTGTTCCATTAGCCAGCAGAGACTTAGCAAGTCTCATTTAAAAACTCAGCTGCAAACCTTCAGGTTGATATGTATCTAAGAAATTGGTAGGCAATTGACATTTTTATGTTTCATAGCCCTTTAATGTGAAAGATTATTTTTTTTTTTTTTTTTTTTTTTTTTTTCTCATTTTGCTGCCATTAACGTGATGGGAAAAGGGTCATGCTGTTTGTAACATTAACTCCATTATAGGGAATGCCATTACCAAAAATGATCTGTTATTACAGCCAGTTGTACAGAATTATTCAACATTTTTCAGGCATGAAGTGGTTTTGGCCAAATGCTAGGGCATTTTATAACATTGTAGTCAGTAATTTTTAATCTCCTCTCTATCAAGTATTCTTTAATTTCATAGGATATTAGCATGTGATTATTTTGTGTTATATATGAGGATTTTGGTTTGCAAATACCAACTTCATATCCATGGAAAAATCATACAGAAGCATAGTGACAAAGAACCCTCAGAGGAATAAAGATACAAGCAAGTCTACCTGTCTAACTGTTAAAATTAAGAATGTATGTCTCTCCTCTTTGTTGAGTATTAAAATCACTGGACTATTAAATTTTCTGATGCAGTATTCCTTCATTTCTTCATCTCGGATCTTCTTTACTTGGTAAAAGTATTTAGTCAGTGATTGAAAGAGAAATTCGGTGTCATTTGGACACTTGGAGTTCATCAAATTGTAAATATATAAAAGACAGAATGCCTTGTAGCCAAGTGTCTAACATGAAGCCTCATGAACTGAAATTGTCTCAGACGTGAGAATTCAAGGAGATCTCCTATATCTCAGATAAATGTCCTAATCAGGGAGTTATCAGCAACTGAGGAGCATTTCCCACTGTTTTGAGAGAAAAAAAAATATAATGGCAATTTGTTGGCATTCACTTTGCTAGTTTCGTAAATCCTCCTATAAATCATTGACCTTACAATCAGTCCTCTGGGGCACCCCTTGTAAGAAGTCAATTATAATTTTTTCAGTTTCTTTAACAGTGAGTATAGATGCAAAATATTCATCTAGCTTTTCTTCTGTGACCTTATATTCTCAGGGAGCTTGGGAGCTTTTTTTTTTTTTTTTTTTCACATGTGTGTGCAGGTTTCCTGCCTCTGTTGCTTCTGGGAAATAATTTATTAATGGCTTTTATGCCTTTTGAAAGTTGCTCAGCATCTCTTTTTGTTATGCCCTTTATATTTAACCTGATAGAGTTTGTTGCTCCTTTCATTTTCTTCATTTGCACACAATTTCACTTTTTTGAATTTTATTTTCTTGAATTATTTTCTATGACTCAGCAATTTAATCATGCCAAGTTTCTTTTGTATTTTCTGAAGTCCCTAGGCTATCTTTATGTAGTTTCTCTCTTTGAAATTATGCATACAGTCTTGGATTTCTTGGCTTTTGTTGTTTCTGCAAGGACATTGAATGCAAGCACATTATAATTTCTATGCTAGAGCAACTTTTTGGCAGCAACATTTCAAACAATTTCCAACTCTGTTCAGGACTGATTTCTTCTCTTCTTTTTTTTTTTTTTTTTTTTTTTTTTTTTTTATATTTCCTAACTAGCTACTTCATTTTTGTTTAGCATTCCCTATATACACAATAATGGCTTTGTCCAGTGAAGAGGTTCATAAGGAGTGCAAAAGAACTGCATGAAAATGTTAACTTTCATTGATTCCAAGTCAATGAAAACAAATATTACTATGTCGAATGTAACATTCTACAGTCTTTAATTTATAGAATAAATACAGCTCATATTAAATCTTCCTCCTGAAAGCAAAAATAAACCTGACAAACATAGTATTTGAAAATCTCCACTTCAAAAACTGCAATTACAAATTGTATAAAACCCCCAAAATTCTTGTCTTACCTGCCTATGAGTTTTCAGCTTTCTTCCACAAAAATTCATCATATCCTTTTTGTTTTCAAAATTGTTTTTAAAAACAGTCTTTGGAATATTATTCTACACTTCTTTCCTTACAAAAGGAAAGAAATCCTTATGTATGTTTATAATTATATTTGAAAATCAGACTCTATCATTGTTCTTATTAACAGCCTCTGTAAATGTAACTGTAGAATCCTGAGAATTCTCTTTATGGTGAACATCTCCGGTATCAAGCATCCTCTAATACTCAACAGAGTGTTGTACCTGCCATGGTGAGGTAGGATGAATACAGGGATAAAGAGGAATTACTAGTCACCATTGGAGCAGTGACATAACTGCCTAAACCTGTTGTAGGCATATTACTCTTGATGATGCCAGAGAAATCTTTTATAATTTTAAACAAGTTTTAAAGAATCATTCAACGAATTACAGTTCTGATAATTAGTATAATTAAGACATTCAATATAAATAAGCCTGAGCTGAATGCAAGCAATCTAAGAATAAGCAAAAGGGAAAAGGGGAAAGCTCATCTGTCATGTAGGCAAGGTACAACACCATTAACAATAAATCTTATCTGCTAATGGGAAGGGAGAGGAAGCTGGAGGAGGAAGTGAAGGACTTGAGAAGGAAGAAGTTAAGCCTGGGAAGAAGGAAGAATGGACAGAAGGTGGAATTTTAGTTTTCACTTTGTTTCTCACTGGTTTATTCTTTTTAATTGGAAATAAATTAATCTGCCCCAATTCAAGTCTGTTTTGCCTGTGATGGTAATTGCTAAGAGATGTCCCTGTCTGTATCTCAGTTCACAAGCTTTTCTGTCCTATTTTCAGCTCCCATCCTTTTAAGGAGGAGGAGTGAGAGAGTGGCTGGGTGAGTGTCTGGCAGCCAGCCAATGTCAAGCCCATCATCAAGAGAAAAAAAAGATAAAAACTTAATGGTATGATTTATGAGGTCACAACGTGGTTTAAATCAAGTAGTATCAAGTTCAGATTATGTTGATATACATGTGTCTATTAAGTATGTTCACATAACCTCTTAGCACAAATATTCTTATTTTTCATAGGAAGGTTGTTTCAAAACAGAGATGGTTAAACTAGCTCTCCAGCACCATCAGCATGTTCAATTTCATTCCCAACCATGAACTTGAAACTATATTCATAAGCTACTGCCCTTATCACACTTTTATCTCTAAGTGTGCACATTATTTGTGCAGTACCTTACTGCATCAGAGGGAAAGACCATGTTTTTAGACTTTGACCCACAAGCACGTTACAGGATGTACAGCTAATTTCTGAACAAATATTTTAAAAAGACAAATTTAAAATTATTTTTTTTTAAATCTTTGTGCTTCACAGACCTCACTGTGAGTTAAAGGAAAGACAAAATATTACTTAAGGCTGAGACATTAAATAATATAGTAAAGACAACCTCATTACTTTAAAACTGAGTAGGGAAAATGTTGTGTAATGTAAGCTGATTACAACTTTATTATTTGTACAAATTCCACCCATATTAAGAGTCGTAGCTAAAAGACAAAAGACAAATCAACACATATCTATTTTATTATGTGTTTTGTTTTTTTTTTCTTGGTATCTGCTTGTCATGTCCCAGACTGGAAGCCCAGAGAATCACAAGGGTTCTGTGATCCTCTTGGGTTAAATTAAGGTGTAATGACACCAAACAACCAGTTAAAACATTTTACTTGTGGTAGAGAAGAGTTTTAACTTGGAAAAGGATAATAAGTAGTATGGCTTCTTATAAATCTATAAGAAATGAAGGGAAAGAAAAAGAAAGGAGAGAAAGGGGAGCCAAAGAAATCCTGATCACGACCCCTGGGTCCAGTAATCTTGGGTGGTGGGTACACACAGATACAGCTTTGATGGTGGGTTCACACAGCAGAATTTCTGTTGTCTTTTTAAGTTCATTTTATTAGTTGATTAGCATACTAGATAAGGAGGGGCAGATATTCCACAAATTCATTCCCTTGAGAGACGAGGAAAAAGGTGGAGCATGGGTTCAAGTTGAGACAGTGGTCGTTGCCCAGTTTTGGTTTTCGCTCTGTTCCCAGAGACCTTATCAGTCATCCCAGAAATGATCACCTCCTATCAGTTCTTGTTACTGCAATGACAAAGGCACCATTAGTCTTCAACAAGTCATTAGGCAAGGCAAGCATGATGTCTGGCTTGCACAGTAGAGTCACAAAGTATCAGGCTTAGCAGTACTTTTTCTTGAGGGGAAACACCTGGTTTAGTCCATGTCTCCCTCTCTGCGGCTTATCTAAGGAATTTATCAATGCAACTGCAAGGGACTGGGGGGTTCATCCTTCAATACACTCCCACTTCCTTGGGTGACATTCCTTAGACTAATCCAAAGGCCACAGCTCGTCCTTGAGGTTTTCTGTCTTGATGAATGTTTGAGGCCTTGCTTCTTTCAGTTCCCTACACTGTATTTTGTCATTTGCTACAGGTTTGTTGTTATAAAAGAATATTATATTGAAGACCTGTTCTAAAACCACTGAATGCTGTTTCTATCAGCCATGCTCTCATTCAGCAAAGCACTTAAGTAGATCCCACCATCTTTAAATCAAGCTGGAAAAGTTCACCCTTCAAAACTATAAAGGCATGTGCATAGGTAGCAATCTCTCTTATCATAAAAGGAAAGAATATATACTTAATATCTATTTAATCACATTTATGGACAAGGGAAAACCCAGATGCTTCACTGAATCATGCCCCCAAATAACTCAGACATTATGATTCCTTAAACATAGCCCCTTTTCTGTCACAGATCAGAAACACTGAAAAACTACATCCCCTTTAATAGCATAACCTGGACTAATTCCTAAAAAATGTACATTCTACACATTGAATAAAAACAAGAATATGAGGAAAAAGTAAGTAATTAAACACAGAAGCCAGCTAATTAACCTGGCACAAATAATATCGGGTTTAGTATTTCTAAGCACCTAACTTTATAACCTTAGCAGTGGTCTATCAACATAATTATTGTGATACATCTCAACAGAATATTGCTAAAATGATATATACATATATGTGTATACACACGTACATGCACATATGCATACACATATAAAACCAGTTCCTGAATTTTGCTTTGCTTATACTGCCCCACCATAGCAGTGATATCACTACTATAAAACTAATCTTCAAAATGTAATTTATACCTTTGATATGTAAGGGATGTGTGATTATAAATATCCCAGGAAGGAAAAAATATCAGTAAGAGTCCAGGATTTTAAAAAATAGGCTAATATAAAGCAAAGGGTACAATTTTCTTTGAAATAGAAAACTGATCTTCTAATTGTTATGAGATGTAGCAAGAAAGATGTAATTTATGTTCTCATGCTATTACATCAGAATACAAACTAAATTTAATCTATAGAAATGCTAATACCTTGATTAGTTGTTTTGATTTGGTTTATTTTTTTTTCTAATAAGCAACACAGACTTGATAAGGATATCTGTTCAGCCCTCAGTGGAAATATATGTTAATTCCTTTTGTGAGAGAAACACACAAGTGAAATCTATGATTAGAAATCAGTACATGAAGGAGGCTGTCTATCTGCTGTTACAGTAAGATCTATCAAAATTATGTGATTCTCAGAACTGCTGAGAATATACTGATATTCTTACTCCATTGGGAGTAAGGTGTGCTCAGAATCTCTGAAAAGAAAGTAATTTAAAATTGATATGGATGTCTAATAATGCCTAATAGAAGAACTCTAAACTGAATACTACAGTAAAAACTTGGGAGTGTGAAGGAAAACATTCGACGTCTGGGAGTGGGGTTTAGAAAAGTGTTGAAAATTGATTGAGCTGAAGGAGGCACTTTAAATCGTGATTTCTTTTCTTTATGTACCTGTGTTGTCCTTATTCATTTTGTATTAATAGGTATATTTCAGGTTAAGTGTTTCACATTACAGAATAGCACAACATGAAGAAAACTATCTAAAAATAAAAATGTATGTCCTTTATGTAAAGTAGTATACGGAAATTATGTTTTTCCTTTGAAATGACTGAGACGTGTATTATTACATATTTTAACCTCTTGAATAGACTCAAGCTCAGGTCACAAATCCCATGTCATTACTTGCAAAAATTCAGTATTTCCAGGTTACATTTCTAGAAAAGAAAATTCTTCAAAACTCTCACAGAAAATAATTATTTCAATACTTGTTACTCTGAAGTAGTAGAACTACTGACCCTTAGTGTAAAAATTGAGTTGTTAATATTTATGTATTGTTGTGGCTCTGTGGATCTGAGATTTTATTTTGCAGTTATTTATTTCACAGGAAGGTGTTGTGTTTTAAATAAGCAATAAAGTACATTTCTATTCACTAAATTTGGCACTTCCTTTGTAATTATACCTTTTTGAGTTTTAGATTGTGTAAATATAAGATTCCCGATGCTACTACCCACAATAATGCACTTTGCTAAATCATGACTCACTTGATCATTTTCATTATATAAGACTTACAACAATTTTTCTGTTCCTGTTTCTGTCTTGTTTCTGGTGTTCTGTGATCTTTTATGTGATCCTTCTTATCCACTCATATTAGATGATTACACATTTTCCAGCTTTGATCTATGTAAGCTGGAATTGGGCTGAGTTGCTTGATGTTAACATTCACTTCTCTCTGAGACACAGTTTCTAAAATGCTTGTCCTTTTTTTTTTTTTTTTTTTTTTTTTTTTTTTTTTAAAGCAAAACACATTAATGTTTATGCTGGAACTGAAAATTCCTGATATTTCAAAATTGTATCTGTGCAGCTTGTGAGATCACAAATGGCTTTGAAAGCAAAGCCTTCTTTTTCCCACTGAGCATCCTTTCTCACACTTTTCCTTGAAAAGCCTTCTTTTGCATCCAAAAACCCTAAAATGCATTCCTGTACTGACTTCTAAGGTACAAAAAGCTGAAATGCTTACTAAGAGTAACTGCTGTTTACTGTTTCTTACTGACAATGTTTGACATCAGTGAGTCTAAGATAGTCATGTTTAGTATATCTGTAGATCTAAAATACATAGTCCTTTGGTCCTTTCTCTGTTGTATCAGGGTATACACAATCATTTTCTCTGAAAAGTTGTAATAATTTCATATCTTAATATAATTAGTGCCTTTAGGAAAAAAAAAAAAAAAAACAACAAAAAAACAAAACACCAACCAAAATATTATCATACATTAAAACAAGATGCCATGTGTTCAATATATTCTAAATGCAACTGAGGTCCAGGGAAAATTTCAAATTAATAGAAGACTGGTCTACTTCATTGTGTTCTGTACTAGAAGAAATACTGAGGACAAAACTAATAGTAACAATCTCTCACCACAGTTCTTTATTTCTTGGTCTTTTCCTATTTAAGCCATCTATAGAACAAGGGAGTAGTATATTTTTCGTACTTACTCACTGACCTCTTTGTGTTTAATAATACAGCTACTAACTAGTGCAAACTCATAATATGACAATTATCTGTCAAGAACAGGACAAAATCCATTTTTCTGTTGTTTGCATATTAACTTACAGGCTCTAACTCTTGACAAGAATGTGACTACTTAGCACAAAAGTGAGTGGGCTGATATTCTAATGTTCTTTTAGTGAGACATCCTGCACTTCTGGAGGCCACCTCATCCAATGGTCTAGTCAATGCAGGACAAATTACAAAGTCAGATTCATCATCAAATTTAGACCAGGTTGCTCAGACTTATACCAAATCAAGTTTTGAGTATGACCATGTCTAGAGCTTCCACAATGTCTCTGTTCTAGGATTTGATCACCCCTGTAACAGTTTTGTTCCTTCCTTAATATCTAGTTAGAATGCATCTTTTTAAAACTTTTGTCCATTGTCTTATATTCTTACATTGTGCACCTTGGAGAGAAGTCTGGCTTCAGATTATCTGACCTTCATTTGGTATTTAAGGACAATGCCAGAAGATCCGGTCAAAAAGCTAAAAAACAGAAAAGGCAGCTATTTTTGCATATCTAAACTAACTTTGCTTAAAGCATATTCAGTTTTCATATTGACAGGCTTTATATTTTGTTTATTCCAGAAAACAATAATTTATTAAATAGCATCTAGAGTGCCGATCAAGGATGTTTTAAATAAGGAAAATTTCAACATTTTGTAAAATTTAGAAGTATCTATCAGACGTATATATATTCTAATACAAAAATAAAGTATCTGAAGGATTTGAGGAAAATGTAAGATAAAGTTTTTGTGTTAAAAAGATTATGATATTATTTAGTTCAGTTTCACACCAACAGATAAGTCCTTATGCATCTCTGGAGAAATATTTTACACAAGTAAAAACAAGAAAAGACCCTGTGGACCAATATGTCCTTTCTACTTACAGTCTGAGAACTGATGATTCTTCACCATTTCACAAGAGTGATTAGCATCTATAGTTAATTGTGTATCTTCCTTGACATATCTGCAGGTAAATACTTGCTGGCTTTCCTACAGCCATCTAAGAAACATGCATGTTTCAAAACTGCATCCTATAAACATAAGTTCATACTTTTTATATGAGTAACAAAATATGCATATGAATTGTACAGCACTGAGATACAATACTTATTAAGCCTCTGTCACATAGAAATGCAACCTTGCGTTGGTGAGTTATGCATTTCACTTTTGCATAAAAGCTAAAGGTCATTAAATTTATTAAAAGTAAATCAAATTAAAACCAAACACTGCATAAAATGTAGTGTTTAATAAAAGTTTTTTGTTCCTTACCAACTGTAGTACCATTTCTTTTCATTATCACATTGACTATCCTTGTACAACTTCAGACAATGAAATGTATACATTCACTAACCAAAAATTTAGACCATAAATATGTTTGCTGCAATGCACCAGCAAAGCAATTCCAACAGCTGCAACCTGTATCAATTCATTAACATATCCCTTCTGGACATTTTGACCTTGTTCCTGCTATTACAAAAACTAAAGTTCTGCAGGCTATCTTTAGAAAGTCTTCAGGTTATTCATTTTGCAGAGAAAGTTGTTCTGCAGTTTAATAGTCCAAGGAAGGATACAAATTCAAAATGAACGAAGCATCATCTTTACTAAGAAGAGTAGCAATGAGAATCTAAGACAATACAAGTTTCCCAAATAAGTCTCCTTTTTCTCACTTGTCTGGTCCCATGATATCAGTATTTTTGTGCACTAAGGCCTAGATCTCAAACTCTCCAGCAATGATTTCAAGAGGAACTGAACTTTTATTCTCATGTCAGACACCAGACTGAAAAAGGACTCCCTAGGCCCGCAGTTTTGAGACTAAATTAAATAAATGAGAATGGATACATCGGTCTAATTATATTAATATGGAAAAAAACACTGCTTAAAAGCTATCTTAACTTTTCTGTATCTATAAATGTCCTTCTGTAATGCTTTCTGTGGTGCTTTGAAGATCTGCAAATATGATAGACTTTGTTGACAGAGTTCCTGTCAAAATGATACATACAAAGGACAAAAAGAGGCCAAACTACTTTCACTTTTACAAAATAAAGTGGAAGCATATTATTTGCAGACAATCTCTGTAGTGTTGCCTTTTATTTGGTGGAGAATATCTTGGTAAAAAAATCTACACTTATGCATTGCCTGCCATGGATGAACATTAACCTTAGATGTATCTCAGATGATAAATGATCATTTCCTTAGTGAAGGCTTCCAAGCAACAAGCATTATCAATTTCAATGTAGCTCTACAAGTACAAAACACTTCAGGAAAAGTAAGATCCTGCCAGCTTATCTATATTGTCTGACACGTAATCTCTTTGGAAAACCTATAACCATGGTATTCTTCATGGGGTAATAAGAAATAAGTAAACAAATAAACAAACAAATAAATAACATTTAATAGCTACACATCTTTTTTAAAATCAATAATATGCTTAGATACTTTCCATAGACACCTTTAAAATTTTAAAATACCCAAAATGTAGAAATATTTATTACAAGATAAGTGAAGTAAATTTGGCAATATTTTCTTGTTGTGGGTTACAGAAAAACAGATCAATGGATTTTTTGGATGCTGCAGAATGCTACTCTACCAATATGATACATATTGAGCAAGCCTTCACAGAGCCTTAAATATGGCCCTTGTATTTGTTTCATCCACAGGTCATTGTACGAGCTTAGTGGTATTCATCTGATTAACAGTAAATAGCTACAGCTGGTTTTGTCATAACACAGTAGAATTCTCTACAGCCATTCTCATCTCTCATCTCCCCAAATGCATGCATATGCCTGCCTTTTCTTTCCAGTGGGCAGCCACATTCAGACGTTTCCACTCTGAAAGGAAAAATGAGTACAATATATGCAACTCTCATCCCTCACAGTTCAACCGCTGCTACTAAATGTCCTGTTCTCAGATGCTCACATGCCCGCTACTGTTTGTTTTGCTATGTGAAGCTGTGAAAAAATACGGGGTTTTGATCTTGTTAAAATGTCACTGAGAAACAATGGAAGATATAAAGACATATGAGAATATTATCCCTTATTTAAAGTGTTTAAATAAAGAACTGAGAGCTCCATGAACAGTGAAAAGTGAGAAGAAAAGTTAAGGTGAAAGAAAGGGCTGTTTTTTTCTCTGGGAAGACTTTGTGTCTCCCTGTAAGAGACAAAAGCAGGCAGGCATGATCAGATTTAGTCTCTTTATCATAACACCATCCTCCACCTTCCTGAAGCAGCACTGCAGGAGTGGTCATCTGGCTCATTCAAAGGGATGGGTGTTGAGGGTCCCCACAACAGGTTATAAGTGGCAAATACTACTGTATTTGCAGAACAGTAGCAACGTTTAAAACAAGCTTGAGAGGCCGGGAGAGGCTGAGCACCCCTAGGAGTGGTTTAAAGAGTATTACATGCTTGCCCTTTTTGAAGCACAAATGTGGAGAACATAGACCACCATTTGGTATGTGTGAATGGACTGCTCTGGGATATGGTGCCCTAGGTGAGTTCCTGCGTGAAGTGGCTGTATGGCGTCCTGCAACTTTCTGGTAGCCATGTGCTGCAAAACAGCAATAGAAAAGGGAATCAAGAGAGAGAAAGCTGCCAGTGAGTGGAGAGGAAACAGACAGGAAAAATGTCCAGAACCAGTCTGAAGCCCACTTTGTTTGGCATTTCCCTGCCTACGCATTCACACGAGTTGGCTGCAGACAATGCTTGTGTTATTTAAAGATGGACCTTCTGTTGTTTTGGGTTGAATTATTGGAAATGACACTCAGAGTGGAGCCAGGAATAATGTAGTCAGACATGCTCAGCAAAGCCTGGAAATCTTTTTATTTGTGTCTACATAGTTTGTTTGGAACCCTTCAGCATTTGTTTTGATGAATTAAGATACTAAAAAATGCAATATATTTTTCAGAACATTATATTTTTCTGAAAATTTCCTCATCATGTAGAAAAATATTTATAACAAAACACAGGTTTATCTTTTTGTGTGTGTATATAGCAATAATGTGTTATAGTGGCAGTTCTGGAGAAGGTATAGCATTAGCTTATTGTATTTCCAGAAACAAAAAGGGACAAGCCATTGACTTTGTACCAAAAAGGAAAATATTTTTATCATGGATTTTAGTATTTCTTTTTCAGCTTTCAGATGATGGAAAACAATCTGAAAAGGAAGCCTTTTCTTTTTTTTTTTTTTAATTTTTTTTTAACTAGCCAAAGAATTGGAAGGCATTCTTGCAAGGAATTCACTTAATTAAGAGACACTAACATTCATAAAGCATTCTAACATAAGCTCACAATCATGTGAAAAGCAAGTTTGGTATATTTGAACTATTAAGATTATTATGAGTTTCATGCTGAATAACAGTACTTTTAATGTAAAATATTAATACTTTGTAATCTTCATCTTATCAACTGAATGTATCTAGTGTGCTTATGAAGACCCGAGACATTGGTCTGCAGATCTGAGACATTGGTCAAAGGCTGTTCAGAATGCAAACAGGTAGAAACTCAATTTATAAGTCCTTTCAGAAAATGCTTCTTAATATGCAATAAACCACTGATAATCATAATTCTAGAACTAAAGTAGCTAGAAAAAAAATAATTATAAAGTGTGCTTTACGTTATTCTACTTTACCTGGAATACATTAACTAGAGAAATATCTTTTAATAATTGCAAATTTTGTAATGCAATTTCTTGGCTAGACACATTGAAAAAAAAAAAAAAAAAAAAAAAAAAAAAAAAAGCAAGCTTCATTTGCTTATCTGATGTCTTATTTTCAATACTTACTAAATATTTTTCCAGTTTTGAAAATGCAATTGTTTATGCAGTTTGAATATAGTAGGTAATCACATATGAAATATGGTAAATAGACAAATTAAAGAGTCTAATTTAATCAAGCAATTTTAAAAAATCAATTAGGAACTATATGTGAATTAATTAACCTTTAATCTAGATAAAGCATGGATAAATGGAGAAACTTGAAAGTCATCTAGCTGCTGTTCACATTTCACAACATACCATAAGATTGTGAAATATTATATTAGTATAACATCGTTATAATATTTAGAAAATTATATTTTTCATTATCCATATTTTCATAAATTCTTACAAGTTTAATGTGAAGGAGAACAGGTAATAGCAGCAGGTTGTGGCAAAACTATAAATGACTGCTGACTGTCTAAGCACTCTACCATAGATGTTTGAAAAAAGGAATCCCATGCCAATGTTCATTTAAAAAGTCTATTCCTCTCCTTTCATGGTAATAAAAATTCCATGACACTATTTTATCAATAAATAATGTACGTTAAAAGAAATAAAAAGCAGAAAACCAGAAATTTTTCAACTCCTTTGCCCAGCCCCATCTATACAGATTCCAAATTACTGTTGGAAATGAATCATCAGGAATGGTACCTCAAGCCTGAAAGACTTTTAAGCAGAATTGCCTGAAAAACCACTGTACTATGAAATTATTGTCTCATGGTCTTTTAAAATCCAAGATTCCCCTTTACAGTTCCCCTGTAAATGGCTACTATCACATTTAACCTCCAGTGACACTTGTTTAAGCAGTAAGGGAATTAATTAGCAATTTTATACTGCAGTTAATCACTCACCTTTGATATGAGCATTACCAAAGCTGAGCTGGCCAAACAATAATGTGATGGTAGAAAGGCTAAAACTCATTTCTGACTCCATTAGACTATGGATCTCCATGAAAAGGCTGGAAGAAGTAAATCTTAATCCAAGTAATTTCCTATAGAAGAGGGATAAGGTGAGAAAGAGGAAGGAACTTTTTTATGGGAATGTCCTCTGAGATCATAGAGATACACATAAAAATTTAGGTTTCATGAAATAGCTCTTCTGACATCTTCTTAGTTAAATTCACATAAACTTCTTTTGAAAGTAGGAAACAAAGTCACAAAAGATACAAAAAGTCAGGCAAATGACCTTATTCAAATCCAAGATCAAAGGTTGTCAAGTTATAATCAGTCTGTAGTAGACTTCACAAGAAAACCCTAGAATGTACAAAGTCACTGACAGGCAGCTCAAACTACCCAAAGCTTGGCAGTACAACTGTGCTTAGGGAGTTTGCCTAGATGGGAAACCATGACAGTAAATTGGAGTTAGCATCCCCTTACATGAAGCCAGAACTCAGTAACTTGTGAGAGCAAGTTGAAGAGTAATTTACTAAGAGAAGGAACAACTAAACAGCCTGTGCTGTAATTTGCACAGAGCATAAATGGAACAATATTGTTGTTACTGAATGAAATCCTAACAGAAAGTGACTTCTGACCATGAGGGTGGTAAGATCTTTAATAACTGGTTGATCTTTCTCGTTATTTTAGGTGTAATGACTTACTACATATCTCAATGCCATGTATGCATAAGAATTTTATGATGCAGTATGGGTTATACAGTAATGAGCCCTCCTGAGCACATTAAAGAACACAGATATGATACATAGAAGTTAGTTATGACTTAACGAGATTACAAGTTTGGTATTCCTAATATCATGATTTACAAGGTTTTGCCAGCATTTTTCCCTGGGTTGAAAAAGCATAAGAGAGTTCCAAAATCAACAAATATTTGTGTAAACTGGATGGTGTTTGTCCATCTCTGGTGCATAGGCCTTTGTGCCTGAATGTGTATCTGTAAGCTGTAATAGTATACATTTCTCCATAGGTCTTTTCAAAAGACTATTTTAGCATTTATATATAATTGAAATTGAACTGGATCAGTCCATCAGCTTCAACAAGCTTTCAGTCAGAAATTCAGTACCAAATACTCTCAGTGAATATACTCTGTAAAGAGTTGCCATTGCTATTGATGAATATTTCAATATGAATTGAGGCTAGTATGTAATCACCATTTCCTCCAGTGGTATTTTGTTAGCTTTCTTAATTAGCTTCATAATCACATTTTGAAATGAACTTATTTTCCGTTACTTTTCTATCCTTCTTTTTCTTTTTTTTTTTTTTTTTTTTTTTTTTTTTTTTTTTTGTAAAAGGCATGAAAATTATGATATTGTATAAATGCATTTAAGAAACTATGAATCGGTTCATTTTTCAAACTCTAATTGTCTATTTTCCGGCTTTTCAATTAGTAACATCATCCAGAATTTTTATCTTCTTAACTTCTAAGAATAAATAAAAACAAGTTGAGCTTCTAGTAATTTTGTCTCCCTTTTCTATAGGAATTTTAATAGTTGTGTGCTATTAGCACAATGCAAAACAACCCAAAACACAAATGAAACAACCAAACAATAAAAACCAAAATAAATGCCCCATCTTTTGTTTACCAATTCATGACTACTGGTCTTGAATTGTTACCACACTCTGTTTTGCGCAATACACTTCTGTAAGCAACATCTTTTATTACTGTGAACAAAGATCTGCTCTAGCTGTAATCTTACTGGAAACACCCTCAGCTCTGAGAAACTATAAAATATAGATCTTTAATATTTAGGGGAAAGTAGGCTTTTTTTTTTTTTTCTGCTTAAGGGGTTTTGTTTTAAAGAAGGGTGATTTTTTTTAGTGGTTCATCTGGATATTTTCCTTTTTTTTCTAATGATGCATTTACTGTGAAGTGATGAAATTGCTGACTTGGGTGATGAGAGCTTGAACAATTATTGCTGTCAAAGAAAGAATACCTTTTATCTCTAAACTTCTGAAATATTAGAGACATCCAATAGATATTTCAGTTTTTTTAAATGGCCATCCAATTACCTTTCCTTTAAGTTTTATTTTCATTGCACAAAAGGAAGCAAAAACATGTGTGTTTGTCACATATTTTTTGTTCTTTTTCCTCATGAAAGATGTATTCTAAGTTATGTATAACATAATCTTTGACTTGGAACTTCACAATGACAGACAATATGCTTCTATGACTTTTGCATAATGAGCATCCAAAGCTTTAATGAAAATCTGGATGAGGAGAGGATTAAAAAATAGTTCATCTTTGATATAAAGTTACTCTATTCCTTTATAGTAAAACAAGCAAAACAACCTGAAAGTTTTAGGACTGACAAAAGGAAACAAAAAATAATTCTACACACAGACATACAAGCAGATATAAACATGTATGTAAATATATGTTTTTGAAAGGTGAAAGCCAGATAAATTTAATCACATTTAATAACCACATAAAGTATCATAGAAAGGTTGATATGAGATTGTTTAAACAGTTTTAAATAAAAGAATGATAAGATTTCTAAAGATTAACTTCTTGGGGTTTTTTATTCTTGATACTAATTTCTGTACAATATTAAAGATTTAAATGTTTCTGAGCATATCTCGACACAAATTCCATTATAACATGTGCATCCCCAGGCTAGCTTTTCTTTCTATAAAAATCTTGGCACATTGCTTTGAAGTCAGTTTTGAGTATGACACTAATGAAGTATTTTATTTACATTTGAAAAACTATTTAGAGAAGTCAATAAAATCTTCTGAACTGTTTTTCTTAAGTAAATTAGATTTTTGTGTTTTACTGTTAAAAATTTGTTAAATATTTCAAAACACTGATATTTGTGAGAAAAGTAATTGCAGACCTTATTATCCAAATTGAACCAATTTATCAACTTTGAAATTTATTTTATATAACTATTTCAAAAAGAGTAAAAATTAAAATAAAGCATAATTCCATGTTTTAAAAATCCACATTAAAATATAAGAAACCACTGGAAGATTTAATCAGAGAGAATTAAGATTTAATGTTATTCTTTGGAAAAATTAGTGTGATTTCAAAACAGCTTCAATTTATCTTTGCCTATCATACTTGCCTTAGCTCACAAATTTTTTTGTCTTTTCCCTCAGAGGGATAACTGGTATAAGTAAGAAAATACTATTAAATGAGCTTATTGTATTTTTTAATGTATGTTATAATTAGTAAATTTATTTATATAGCTTTTTGCCTGTTGTCAGATTTAATCTGTAATTTATACACACCTTCTAATTCTATCATCTTTATTGTTATCTATTATTATTATTATTATTATTATTATTATTATTATTATTATTATTATTATTATTATTATTTTAATTGGGTGAATTGGTATGGAACTCTTTGATAGAGTGTTGCATTCTTTAGGAGCTATCAAGATTTTTAATGGTGTCTTAGTCCTTACCCCTATGATTTGATAAATAATACAGTGGATTTCTGCAAAACACATGAGGAAAATTTGTTATATAAAACATAAAATCATTATGTAATCTTTTGAATTATCTTAATTTCATTAAAATTTTGCAATGAGATGGATTTTTTAAAAAATTTGCTTAGCCCAAACCTGTGCTTTTCCTATATTTCTGTTAGTGAGAACTAATAAACAGAAAATATATATCATTGCCTTTCACCAAAATTCCTATCCATTAAGCAAGAATTATTTCTTATTCAGGTTTTGTTTGTTGGGTTTTCTTTGTGTTTTTTTTTTTTTTATGGTATTTTGAAATTTCATCAATATTTTTTTTTTCTTATACCATATAATATATTTGCTTCTACCTGACATGGGATTGAATACATTTTGGATTAGCTATTCATTCACCTTAAACCAGCTGAAAAGTCATTGACATGTTTGGTCAGTCTAATCAATGGTGACAGCAATGTCACAGTTAAAGATTTTTATTCTAACCTATTAAGTAATTGTTTAAGTACATATAAATTTGGAATTTAAAAGTTTTGAATTAGGAACAAGTATCTGTGAATGTCACTGGAACTAGAAAAATAGAGTGGGCAACAAATCATCTTAATTTAAATATAAAACGACATATTATTATATTTACAAATATGTACATATTTGACTTCTACTGAGTGTATGTTTTGGGTTTTTTTTAAAGAGAAAGGTGTCATATGAAAGCTATGATAAAATTCAGGTCTCTTGAAGCTGTTAGGAATATGCCTTTCATTTTAAGAAGATTAACGAACATTTCAGTTATTGCGACTACTTTGTTCAGAGCCTTGTGACTGTATAGTATATTCAATGAATGTCACATGATGCCATTTAGCGGAACTGGTAATGTGTTTTCAATACATCTGCACTACCAGCTATCACCATGGCCTCTTCTTTAGATTCTGTGAATGTAGTATTCTCTGCCTCAATAATATTGATGGAATGATTTAGAGCTATTTAAAATTTGAAAATACCAGAAGTTGTAAGGTCAACTGAGATGTTTACTTAAAGAAATGTGATCCTGTGTTAAATCAATTGGTGGTGATTAATATTGTTAGTCTAAGTGATTTTCCTTCATGCGTCTAATCTACAACATATGTTCCAATTTAAATCTGGTGATATTTTTCCATTGATTCAATGCATTTGGATAATCTGCTGCAATTTAACAACAGTGACATATAAAGTCAGATGTTATGTATACCATAGAGTTAAATAAATGGCTTTAGTCACTTTATGTTAATAATTCAAGTACCACTAATATTACCTATGTTAGTAGATGTCCCAAAAGCAGTGAATTTGCACATTTCTTTCTCTGTTTTCAGAAGCTACTCTCTCATGTGAGACTATGATATTCTGAACCCATACAACTTATTCTGAAACCGAAGCATAATGAAAAATATAGAACAGAAAATGTTATGATTTATTTTCTGAATATTTGATCTAAAATGTACATGTATTTTTAGAATAGCTATAATCAAAATAGTTCATAATTCCTGTTCCATATGAAACACTGTACTCTGCATCTGTAGAGGGTGAACTGGAGGAACAATCCATATACCTTACTGAAATAGTATTGAGACTGTCATTGGATTCACAGATAAGATGAAAAGCTTTACTTCCTTTTTAAATAAAAAAATATACATTTTTTTATACCAACCAGCTAGCATCCGATTGTCTCTCAAGGCTCTCCATACATTTTTGCACAACAGAAAAATGCAAGAAATATGTATGTACTCTTATTAATTGCTGTCTGTGGCCACTTGACCTCAGCACCCAATTTTGATTCCACAATGTCACATGAGAAGAGAAAAAAAGGCTAGCATAAACCATTCAAAGTCACTGGTAAGGGTAAGGTAGAATCAGAAACACATATAATTAATTCAACAAAGGAAAATAAAGATCCTGATGCTTGCTTCTCAAAAAAAGTATATTTAATTAATCAGAAACTTTTCCATAACACTGTTGTGATCTGAGAGTAATAGTGGGACTTCTGCTAGGCATGATGTATTTCCTGTGATCGCCATTCCAGGGCAGATACCTACCGATACTAATGATGATTGACACAGAGTAGCTACTTGTGGATGGAATATAAATACATGCTCAGTATGCAAGCAACCAGGGCCAACTGACTGTAAATAATCAATAGCTCTAAATGTCTGCTAGACTACTAAGGAAAAGGATATTGTTTCTGTTGGCTCAGTTATTCCGGGTGATGTAGATGCCTAACATTGATAAGATAAAAATAAAAGATTGTAATGAAGCTTATGTACATAAAACTATACAAACTAGGTGAATATCCACCTTAAAAACTATTATCAGATTCTTTTTAAAAGTGTTAGCTTTTAATAGAAGGTCCAGCTTAATTAATTCAGGATACCAGATAATGAAGGTTTGCCTTTGATCTTTTGAAAGGGTTTGAGTTCTGACAGTCTAACTCTGGACAGTACTTTCCCATAAGTTGGGCAGACAATTTAGCCTTTGACTTACTCTGCAAAAGCAAAATCCACAATTAACAAATTGTTTCATGGAGATATCTTTTCCTTTCTTCAAATACACACAACTGAAGCTAGTTTAGAAAAGTTCTACAATGTACAGTAAGCCAAGGTACAATTTATGATGCTAAGTGTTATCTTACTTATGCATCTGTTAAAATTAATAGCATTGTTATAGGTAAAATATTATTCAGTGGAGTCAAAGGTTTTGGAATCTAGCTTCCACATACTATAACTCCCCTGGAAGATGAGTTGATCTTAAAATCATAAAGGACAATGCCATACTGAAAACATGCAACTTCTAAACTATTTTCAGTCTCACAAATCTGTTAACCACCTAAACCAAAAAGAACAGTATTAACTGCACTTTGTGTAAAGGGCACAAATGTCAACTTCAGACAAGCACAGAGGACTTGGTAAGCGACTTCCTTCTGTATGGAAGACAGAGTTTTCATCCACACCTGTTTTTCAAGTCCCATATATAGATTAAAAAATATATAGTATTTCTTAACTTGAGTCAGTGAATGAAGATGAAAATTAGTAAAAAACAGTATTAAAAAAGTAATTTTCCTCCAAATTCTTATTTAGGCTCACATTTTTCCGTATGTCTATCTTATGCCATTTTTACATCTGAAAAGACTTAAAAAGCTCTGTTGGTTAACACTTAATCTTTAATAAATGTTCATAGCCCATAATTGTTAGGAAGATAGTATTTGTCTTAATACTGCTTAGAAGTGTACAGGTAATTTTATGAATTACAAAGTTTTCTAAATTTTGTCTAAATGTATACACTAAGGCAAATTTCTGTACATATATATATATTCATATATGGATAGATATATATCTGTATCTACTCAGAACTAGTAAGAATATAAAAGGACTAAAACATTTTGAAACTATTAGAAAAAATTGGATGTTACATTTTACATTTTCAATCAAGTCTATCTATTTTTATTTTTATGATAATACTTATGGAAATCCTCTTTCAAAAAGGAGTATGAAATCTATATGTAGAGAAATCACTGAACTTCGTTATTCTGGAGTAATTAAAGAGAAAAATATAGATTTTACTTACAAGGTCTTGTAGGCATTAGTAAGCACTTATTTGTGGTGCAACTGTTTTATTAGCTATACATTAGTATAGCTAATTAGTATATATTAGTATATATTAGATATATATTATATATTAGATATATTTTAGTAATTACAAATAAGAATAATAAGGCTAAGGAAAATAAAAATTGATGTTAAGATCATTGTATAAGTAGAGAGAAGGAGATTTATGGAGATGTCCAATTTTAGCAGGATACTACCAAACTTACAATAGTACAGAATACCAACAGTGAGGTTCACCACATGGAGCCAGAGGTGCCTCTCAAGCTTTCCCAAAAGAGAGGTGTTTGTGAGCCCTAAGTAAACTATTAATGCTTGCAGAAGGACAGGGACAGCCAGAGCAGACTCTCACTCACTATCTTCTACTCCTCACCATTAAAACCCTGCTAGGATGCAGAATTGATGCACCTGGAGCTAAAAGTCACCGATTCATGATGCACTAAGGAAGCAGACTCTCTCACTCCAGCTCCAAGGTCAGAAACAACTTTGCCATCATTCAGACACCAACTTAATACTCAGGACGGGAGTCCCAGAACCTCCTCACAGGCAATATACTTCTGAGCAGGCCACTCTGAAGTCTAGGGACAGGGGTGTGAACTCCCCATTGCAGAGAGTAGGCTGCCTTGGTGGACACTCAGAGATGTCCTCATTTCTTTGGGTTAGGTTGAGAATACTGAAGTTAACATCGGTGCTGTGACCCCACCATGGCATCAGAGGGACATACTGCCATGATATGGCACTGCCAGATGTCCCCCCGTAAGAAGAGGGTAAGGATCACTTACTGGATAACTGGATAACTGGATAACTGGATAAGAGAACTTTAAAGTCACAGGTACAAAAGAATCCCAGTCAAGATCATGTCATAGCCAGCATCATCCTTACATCTTAGTTGCTTCTTAGCCTCAGATATAAATAAGACCTAAACATTTGGAGTAGCTAAGCTACAGAACCAAAAAGAATTCTTATCCAGGAAGGTTTAAAAATGGTTAAAGCAGCTGAGATATTCTATGATCTTTTCATTTTAAGCTTTTTGTAGAAGAAGAAAGAAGCTAAACTTTAGGTGACAGAAGATAAAGTAAATCTAAAGTACCAAAAACAACCTTAAGAAAACAAAACCAACCAACCAACAAAAAAACTTTAACAGGAAAAGAACTAATTCCTTGCCTCACAAAAGTAAATTTTCATTCATAGTTCATGGCACAAGCCTCAAGCCTTATCCTCCAGCAGATCTCTTATGTTTTGAGCAGAAATTATCAAGTGACCAGTGCTTAGAATACAATGACACCTAAATAGTCAGAGACATAGTGGGGAAGTGATGTTAACATAACACTGTTTTATCTGAGTATAAATCTGATTTCTCACTGCTCTCATTGCAGTTCTGAATTCTTGTTCCAGTACAGTGACAGTTCTACACTGGCAACTGAAACAGAGAGATTAAAACATGGCTGGGAAGGCTACCTGCCCTGAAATTTACAGATTGGAGTTCATCAGCAGAAAAGTCATGACTGTGAATATGCCAATTAGGTGAAAATCCCCGAAAATCCCTTAGAGACCTAACTGCACGTTAGAGTGATTTGACTTGGCTGAGTTCAATAATATAAAACTCCCTGCCCTTGCCTCAATCAAGTGTCTAAAGAAGATATCATTTGCACTTCTGTGTCAAAGACAGTAAACCGAGAGCAGTATTTAATCCCCAAGTAGTCATTCCCTGTGGAATATTCTGTCTGTACAATTTCTTCACTTCTGACCCATTTGTAATCACTGTGCTGAGTTTCATTCTGCAATCAACACTCATGGGATTTATGGGACTAAGTTTTATTAATGCCAATGGAATTTATGTAGAGTTAGTCCCTAGGCACTGTTAGCTGACCAGAGCCAATAAATGCTGGCCAAAATTAGGATGTTACATGTAATTTGAGAATCATAGTGATATACTCAGCATTTTTAGTCTTCAATTATTTTTTCTGCTTTATACATCGGGAGCTACAGATGCAATTACTCAAATAGCATCTCAGTTTAAAGAGGATTTTCCTGACATGGATAACACGCACTTTCTGGGTAATTAGTACAGTCAAAGAAGACTTTTTTCCTTTGATAACTTGGGACAATTTGGGGTCAGCAACATTATTTTCTATGACAGTAAACAGGTTTATTAAATAGATCAAACAGAAATTTCACAATCTGCTTGATCCTTAATTACCTGCAAATTTAAATCCCTATTTTATTGGAAGTCTCAGGTGTTCTTCTCAAAATCTCTATTAAAATGCAAATAGGTCATTATATAATTGCAGATATTTAAATAAAGTATATTTTCTTCACTACTTCATACTGTCATGAATTTGTGAAGATGTGGATTATTTGAAAGGACAAGGGCTAAAGGGAATTTGAGTAAGTTTTGTGAAAATTGTAAAGAACATATGAAGACTGTCCAATCTTTCCATTATTTTTTCACCATATAACAGGAAAACTCCATAAAACTCAAGAGTATTATCTCTAGCTTAGGAAATAAAGCTTTATGTAAGGTATAGGTCATCACTGGATTTCATTACCCCAAGAGTCACCTAAGACTACCAATGTGACTATTTCATTCTTTTCAGTGACAAAAAATATACAGACAAGGTCCAGAGTATGGGAAGAAAATTCATGTCACCTGTTTGTGTCAGTGGACACATGATGAGGAAGCTTTAAATAATACACAGTTAAAGCTGATAGACTCTGAAGTTGATTAATTTGTCCAAGAGAGTCAAGAAATTGGGATGAAAGTCTGAAGTCACTTGAGACCACTGGTTCTTGTCAGAGCATCTGAGAGACCATAAGAGGCAAATAATACAAGTAAAGGTTGATTTTAAAAGATACATGTAGTTGCTCAAAGTGAATTGTAGTATCTTGAGCATGATTCCTTCTGACAGAAGTGACTTATGGTTGTATTTCTAAGTTGGTAGCTGTGAAGGAACCTGAATAATTCCTAAGAACACTTTCAAAGATAATTGAAATGTCATATCTCAACCATTCCAAAAGACTCTTCATAGATGTATTTCTTTAGGATGACTAAATACTTGTGAACAACATATTGAACTGGTTACTAAATTTTCCAGAAACATCCCTTGTTTGAAGTCCTAAGGGGTGTACTCTTTTCAAGTAGCTTTGCAATATAGCTGTGTGACAAAGGGAGGGAGAGTATATTACTGCAAATTCTGCATATGTACTTTTATGGAGTATATGAAGCCAGGTCTTTAAGTTTGAATAATAGCAAAACCACTTTTGTGAGTTTAATACAGTTGAAAGTAAGTATTCTTCAAGGAAGGAACCTTAGAAAGAGAGAGGTTACAAGCTAAATTATAAAAGATAGAGATAATGAAGTGAATGAAGATAAGTAAAACTCAAAAGTCACAGTTTTCTTCACTCAGAAATTATGACATTTTAATACTCAGACATATATACCTTTTCCTAAAAAAAAAAAAAAAAAAAAAAAAAAACTATTTAAATTTCAGTGTGGAACAACTGGATTATTCTGTTTCAGCAGCAAATGAGTATTATATTTACCTGCATAGATATAAACTTAAAGGCATATAGGTATGTAAAATGTTTAATAATGCCTATGATTCAATTATGGATATTATCCTGAAATAGTGGAATTATAATAAATGATAAAATAGAATAAAATGAGAGGACTTTTTTGGAAGTATTAAAAAAATTGAAAGAGAAATCCATGGTAAATTTGTGGGTGTTTTTTGGTTTGGAAAATTTCAGTATGAACAACAGTTTTACAAATCTGCTCATGTTGATGATTGTTCACCTACCATCATAAAAAGTTTTCATCAGACCATTTTCCTTCCTTTTAATCTTTCTCCCTCTCTGCACAGAAATACGACAAATACCCCCCCCAAAAAAAAAAAACAAAAACAAAACAAACAAACAAACAAAAAAAACCCAACAAAAAAAACCCAACCCCACGATATTTACTACTGATATTAAACCTTACGCTATAAAGCATCAGCAACTTATTCCTTACTAGGGTTACCTCACACAGGAGAGTATCATCCCAATTTTTCGTGTGAAGAAACAAAAGATATTAAGTGCCATGTTCAATACTAGTAAATCCTATACCATCATGAAAGTAGAGGCAGACACAGGGCTTTCAGATTCCTGTTTTCAGAGTGTTAGCATCTTTTCATTATATCATTTTTTCACAAAAATTGCTGACACTCTGTTCTAACTTGTTTGACCCCCTCTTCCTGCACAGAGAGCTGTATAGATTTTAAAGATATTTATTATATTTCTAGTGAAGTTTTTGCCTGCTAACAGATATATATTAACCTTAGTATACATATTTATAGCAAATTAAGATTAAATCTATAATATTGAACCTGGGAGTATTCATGACCCCAAAACTTGCCTCAGGATAGACCTAGGTGTATATCACCTGAATTTCGCTCTTCTCTGTACTCCAACACACATGCATACATATCCTGTGCAGGCTCATACAGAAGTTCTATTTTTCTCTGTCAGGTGCAGTCTCTGAACAGTCAACTAACTCAAACACTAAAATGTCCACAAGTAAAGGGAAACAAAGACACGATATATTAACAGAAAATATTTACAAAATATATTTGACCTTCTAAAAGTTTGACACTTATTATGATGAACAAGTATTTAAAGAAGAGGAAAAATTACTTTTTTGACCAAAAAAAAAAAAAAAAAAGGTAAAAAAAAAAAAATAAAAGATTCCTGAAGTCAAATATGAAAGATAAAGTCATTTAATGAAGTTAATTACTATTAATGGATCAAAGTGACAGATTTAATGCTTTTTTAATTATATCATAAAGTTTATGTATATAAATATATATGGACATGCATACTTGTATCCTCATTGTTTCATTGTTATATTTCTAACTTGTTATATTTTTGATATGTACACATAGCCATACACAGAACATTTGGCCATACACAAAAACATTTGTCACATCAGTGTTAGTCACTCACTCCTTATGAGAATACAGACGTGTAATTCCGTTTTTCTTCTGCTGGCCTAATCGGAGACACAACACTGGTGTAGGTAGACCACTGATTTGATTGACTAGAACATTTGTTATTACTCTGATATTTTTTTAACATTGTAACTTGTTAATTGCTTTCTTTTTTTTTTTCCTTTCTTTTGTTTTTTAAACAGGAGGGGGAAAAAAAAAAAAAAAAGTCTATAGAGGTCCCATTTACTGAACAATAACATTTTATACGCTTCCCCAGATTTTATTTTTTTTATATATATAAAAAGCAGCACTTTGCAGAAAAGATTGAAAGTGTTCTTTAGGAATTCAGCAGAGAACTGAATTCCCTTCCTAGCTGGTCAGAATGTGTCTTCTGAACTTGCTGTGCAGGATAACACATAGATGTCATTTCTCTACTGACTGCCTTAATCATTTGTCACAAGACTATTTCAAGTACGCAGGGTAAAAGTGGCATGTTTAAATACCTGTAGAGTTACTCTCACAGCATCATCTAGATTGGAAAAGACTTTGAAGATCATCCAGTCCAACCATTCACCTAACACTGACAGTTCCCAACTACACCAGATCCCTCAGCACTATGTCAATGCAACTCTTAAACACCTCCAGGGATGGGGACTCCACCACCTCCCTGGGCAGCCCATTCCAACACCTAACAACCCGTTCTGGAAAGAAATGCTTCCTAATATCCAGTCTAAACCTTCCCTGGAGCAACTTGAGGCCATTACCTCTTGTCCTGTTGCTTACCACTAGGTTAAAGAGGCTCATCCCCAGCTCTCCACAACCTCCTCTCAGGTAGCTGTAGAGGGCGATGAGGTCTCCCCTCAGCCTCCTCTTCTCCAGACTAAACACCCCCAGTTCACTCAGCCGCTCCTCCTACGACCTGTGATCCAGACCCTGCACCAGCTCCGTTGCCCTTCTCATCCAGAAACTGATGTATAGGGATACATTTACTTCAGGTTTGGGACTTTTCTTCGACTTAGCACCAGCATTTAAGTTGTTAATTAGTCAATGTAAAAGAAAGACATTTAATTTTCAGTTTACTCATGGAGAAATGTGTTACAGAAAAAAAGAAAGAAAAAAAGGAAAGCTCCCTAAAACCTAATTGTACATATTGAAATAGAACCTTATACCTACACAGGCTTAATGAGATAAATAATGTTGCAGTAAATACTTTCATGCAAGATTCACAAGCAAATTTTTTTCATTTGGGAAATAGATCTAGTTGTTGGGTTTTAACAGAGCAGGACAGAGTTAACAGTGATTTTGCAAATAGTTTTGTCCCTAAATCTTGTTTTTAAACTCATACAGAATGATCTCACTCATCACCAGGTCATCTTTCTATTGACCCCCTGTACTCCTCTGCCACCATCCCTTTTCCATTCACCTTTCTCCCTGATGTTACTCACTTCTGCACCAGAACACACATGCATGTGAACAGGCCCAATGGTTGGAGCTGAAACAATCTCACCGTAAAAATATTTCTTCTTCTGTCAACTTGATTGGACTTCCTGAATATGAAAAGGAGTTAAATTTCCTTTGATATTTGAAGTTCTATAGAAAGCAAAAAAGGGATTATTTCTTTCTTTCTTCAGTTATGACATACCTTGTTATTTCCCCATGCCTCAAATTGTCTTAATTGAAAGCAAGAACCGATCACGTTAGAATGATCTGATTTTGACTCAGGATCAATTTATTCCCAGATAATTTGTGATGAACATCCTATCTGTCATCATTAAAAACCTTCTTTCCTCCAGCATCCCTCCTATGAACCTGCCTTCCCAATAATTCCTTCCCTGATCTGTCCCTCTAAGTAAATATCATGTTTTTTCAGTGTTCTGATATGTTTTATTCCCAGGGAAATATTCTAGTGTCATATGTATAGTATCTCTTGTGTAGGACATGTAACACACTGAGCTTGAATCATAGAAGTCATTTGAAAGATATTTTTTAATCAGTTGTATCTAGTTGAGTTTAACTAAGTAGTAACTGGGTAAAACATTATGGGCCTAAATTCTATAGGAGGCCATACTGAGCAATCTACTGTTCCATTTTGGCCCGTTAATTTACAATTTGTGTAAAAGTATAGATAATATAAATGCTAGCTTTAAAAAAGTGTTTATTATTAAAAAGTACAAGAAGAAAAAAGTATTGGAGGCAATCCATCAGAAATTGTGGTATTTCTTTTTGTAAGAAAATATTTAAAAAAAATAAAACCACTATTCATAACTGATTTTCATAACTCCTGGCAACAGAAAAAACTGAAAAATATAAAAAACCTGGATATAATTTTATATAACTTTTTTTTTTTTTTTTGGGGGGGGGG
>NW_020799095.1:95452914-95544885 GCF_003259725.1 Athene cunicularia
TTTTTTTTTTTTTTGTGGGGGGGGGGAGGGAGAGAAACCGTGTTACAATAATCTAAAAATCTTATGTCTCTTTTTTTTAAACTTAATTTCTTTGTTCCCTTTAAAAAATAAGTTGTGTTTCACAGTATAATGACTGATTTTATCTGATCAGGATTCTGTCTTCCCTGGCAACACAAAATGAGTTCAGACTATTGAAGAGAGACAAGCCTTTCAAATTCCTAGTAGCAACCTTTCACCTTTGATCCTTGCTCTCATGAAAGAGTGGAGACTAGAAGCTGAGTAACGTTTTTCAGTTCCAAATAACCCCAACTACAGATCTTATTTTAGAGTCCCCAGGAGCGTCACTCAGAAGACAGACTCCTTGACACTAAGAAAAAAAAAGAACTTGTATTTTGAGTATCACAAGGGCCCTATTGTTGCTGATTGCTGGAAAGGGAGACAGAGAGGGAAAGGAAGGAGGGAAGAAAAAAAACCAAAAAAGCAAAACAAAAAATACTGCCAAAAAAACCTTCAGAGGCTTTTAAGGAGCTTTGGGCTTTGAAAAATGAATAAAACATTGCATTTGAAATCCCTTTGTGCATTACAACAAAGAGATAAAAGTTTATCATAAAATAAAGGTCTGGCAACTTCAGCAAATATATCCATGGAATTGAAACTTACAAAGTGTTGTAAATAAAAAAAAAAAAAAAAAAAAATTAAAAACTGTTAAAGCTAAGTTTGCCATCTGTGTTTGAAGGTTATTAGAATGTTCTTTGTTGAAAGATGAACTTTTTCAATTAATGACTATGTAGATTTAGATCAGTAATTCCTTTAGTAATTATACTCTGTGTAAAGAAGGAATTATATGCCTTGTAAGCATGTTCTGTTCTATCAAAGTAGATTTGTGCAAAAACTGAATTAAAAAGATAGTTTATCAGTAGTGGTTCACATAATAGACATGTCAGTCATTGTATCCTGAGAGTCACAAGCAAAATGCAGACTTGATTTTTACCTAAAAATTAAATTAATTCTCTACTTTAAACATATATTTTTACCTGTCAAGTTGTGAATCTTTTTATTTATTAGGTTGAGGACAAAGAGAATGAATAAAAGTATGGATCAATGGTGTTTAGGTTTTATTACTGAATTGACCATAATTTCTATTATGTTTTGTGTTTTTATTGAAACAAGTTCAGCTTTCAGTGTATTCACATCATCATTGCCCATTTAGTACTTGGATCTGAAATAGTGCTTTACTTGAAAATCAGCTGGATATTATATTATAATTTTGTGTTGTTGTTCTGTGGGTTTTTTGGGGGGGTTGTTTGTTGTTGTTGTTGTTGTTTTGTTGTTGTTGTTTTTGTGTTTGGTTTTTTTTTTTCCTGAGTGAAAGAACATGTTCAAGCAAATGTTTTCAGAGAAACTGAAGGAACTCATACGTATTCATCTTACAAAGGCTGGCATCTGCTTCACTCACATGACTTTAATGGGTTTCATATAAAACATCAGATCATTAATCCAGCAGATAAATAAATAAGTATAAAATATTTACAAAACAAGGTAAAAGGGGATACTAAATGAAATTCAGTTGTACCTCATCTTTTGGGACTTATTTCATAGCCTATTCAACAATACAGATTAATGTGAAAGTTTATTATAAATCTGTTCCTACTGACTTCAGTCATCATCAGTGGTGCCAGAAAATAAGAAAATATGAAGTGTTTTCAGAAATAGATAATATCAAGGGTGTATGGCCAAACTCAAAATTAAACTGCATTTGTTACCAAAATAATAGAAATGTTATCTTTAGCTTTAATATTGGCTTTTATTTCTCTGTCACCATAATACTTGCTTCCTTTCCTCTTACTATCTTTCACTTCATCTAGTAAATTTGGCACTTTTTAATTAGAATGAATGTTGATTTTTTTTTCCCAGTGTTTTAGTACATCTGCATGATCTTGAGAGTGGGATACTGAAGTGTCAGCAGAGTTCTGCTTCTCTCTGGCCTGCTGCAAGGCTTCAGCTACTTTGCTTCTGACTGTATTTCTGTTTACCTTCACATTTTTTCCCCTGAATGATTAGAGGGATCCTAAAAGTACAAAATTCTTTATCATTATGTGATTATCTGTAATAAAAAAGAAAAACAAGATCCTTAAGGTGAATACCATAGTCAATCAAACATGTAACAACATAATGGATCCCAGTTTTTCCCTGAGGATACTATGTACTATGGTCATCTAATTTACATAATACCAACATCAGTCCTTTCTGCAACTCTCTTGTAGAGTAATATCTGTTATGTCCTTCTTTTTTCCATTATTTTAACCTCTTTTTATTATTATTTACTTAATGTGAACATTTTTTCTCAGCAATAGCATTTCTTCATTGATATACAGTTTGTATGTGACCCTATAAGAAATAAGAAATCATTACTGAACCACTGCATTTAATATAAAAAATGGAAAAAAAAACACAACAAAAACAAACAAACAAACAAAAAAAACAACCTGGCTGGGATCTTCACTTTACAACATCTCATGGCTCTCAGTGGACTCACACAGATATTTATGAAAAAAGGATCCTTTTAAAGATATTACTACAAAAAAGGGAGAAAGTGGTTTTGAAAGTCTTTTTTTTCTAGATATTTTTCTATGCTTTTAATTTTATATGATTTTGCAGATGTGGGGTGCTATATTGAATACATTTTGAAAAAAGTAGCATTTTTCTACTATTTCTTAACTAATTCCCAAATCTTAGATTTAAAATATGGCTAGCTGCACAATAGACATGATTGTAGTGAATGTGCAGAAAGAATCCCACAGAGTTTGCTTTCCAGTACTAATATGTTACTCTGTCACTTGGATATGAAAGTAAGTCTAGAAACAAATAATGTGGTGCAGATATTCTGTAAGGATTGGCAGTCAGAGAGTCTTTTGACTATTAAGTTTTGTCTCAGTCTCACACTCTTGTATTCTGAACCTTCTGATTCTCAACAAAACTCTTAAACACAGCATCATTTAAAGTTTTTTATCTTATTTTTTAATGGACAATCATTTCAATATATTCTATAGGTTAACTATTTCAGAAATTATTCTATTATCTGCATTTTTTTTTTGTTTTCTTTCTTATTTTAGAGAAGTCCTTTTTTTTTTTTTTTTTTTTTTTTTTTTTGAAGAGCAACGAGGAAAAGCTAAGGTCTGGAATAACAAGTGCATTATTCTTATGAAAATCTATATTGGCTAAGCCTATATTGAGTAGTTAATGAAATTTTACATTTTTGTTTTACACACTTTTAGATTTCTTCATGAGTTTCATGTATTTAGTCAGACCTTCATAGCAATATTTTCTACTTTGAAGAAGATTGTATCCCTCACATCAATCCTGCATTCCAGGTCTTGGCATCTAGGGCTTACGTAGACAAACCATTCAAAGAAGTTGTTCATGTGAACAAATTTGCATTTTTTTCCTTCATCATATTTTACTGAGCTCTCCCAGAAAGACTAATCCCAGGGCAAATTGCTTAAAAGCAACTGAAAATATGTAATAGGAATTCTCATTTTACAATGTATTAAAACAAATATACACATTTGTCCTGAAAAGGTCAACATTGGAGATAACAAAGCTTTTCTTTATGACATGTCATAGTTCTTTTTATGTACTTAAAATAACTTCATGTATCAATGTACAAAGCCTGGAAGACGAAAAGAAGTAAGGAACATTTTCATGAACAAGTTTCTTTCCTGACATTTGTGACAGACTGTAAGCTGGTGACAAACCACATCTATAATAGTCTTACAATTCTTGTAATCAGTGCAAGGAACAGTCTCTCACATGTTCAGTAATTGGTATCCCCCCTGTTTCTTCTTACTGAATTTCTTCTAGTCAGCTGTTACCTTCTAAAGCATTATAAACCTGGATTTGTTTGTGAGGATGTGTGTTTGTAAGCTATGCAAAGTCTGTTTTAAGTGCCAATGCCCATTCCATTCTTCCCAAGCAGCTTTAGTCGAGTCACATTTATTTTTCTAATAAGTAGCAAATGGAATAGTTTTGTTAACCCAAAACAATGTTGAATACTGTGTCTGCACTGTGGACTGCATCTTGCTGAAAAGCTGGATGAATTTGCCCCCCCACTGAGCTCCATACTGAGATGGTTAGATTGCCACAAGCACCTGCTCAAGCTATTTTAAAACAAACTCAGACACCTTTATTCTGTGCTGAACCCTGGAGTGCAGACATATGCTGAAATGCTTAGGCACGAGTAATATGGAGTCATCCAGACCATTTAAAGCTCAGAAAATGCCACCTCCTAGTTTCTGGACCAATATTAATTATACACCTGGTATTGTCAAATACATCTTGTGCACTTACAGGCATGATTTCTCTAAGTTAAATGTGCTAAGGAAAGCAGCACAAGACACACTTAAAAGCTACAGTCTCAGCAGTCAGTGGAGCTGAAATGACAATGTCCTTGATGCATACTTGGAATTTTCATCAGCCTCTACAGGACTAATTTAAGATTACTTTGTAGTTCCAAGAGAATTCATCATGGGACCTGGTTCTAAAGTCTTGATAAACTATTAAAATGATATTTTAGACTTTGTGGAGTCCAGCTAATCTTAAAGGACTAGTAATTATTTATAAGACAAACGTTTAAAACATGTTCTTGTAGATTGTTTTTAAGATTCTCATACATCCTGGGAAACATTAGAGCAGGAAGGGAAGAACTTAAACACAGTTAAAATGAAATCATGAAACTAGTTTGTTTCAAAATTAAAAGTACATAGCTACATTTTTGCCTTCATAAATAGTTTATCTGGTAGAGGACATATGGTGCAAAATGCTAAATAAAAGTACTTGGTGTCCTTTGTTTGACAAAATGTCCCATAATTGTCTAATGTTCATGTTGATCCAGTGTAAGCCATATCGTTATCTGCCGTCAACTCAGTGGAGACATTTGCAAACCAATAGCAAAAATTGTAGCTCATTTAGATAGTGCACAGAAAGCATATTAGTTTGTTATACATGTGTAATCTGAGCATAGAAGAGTACATCCAGGGAAAACATTTTGTTATAATATGAATTTTTTAATTATGTTTTTTGTTCACTATTTGACAGTAGTACTTGGAACAATGGACGGTATTATAAAACTTGTTTAGCTTTTTGTATTTGAAATTATCCCTTTCTCTTCAAGACTTCTTTTTGCATCACAGTACACTACAGGATACTCAGTTTCCTCTTGAAAAGAATCAAGAGCACTCAACTGCTGGCCATTATTTATTTTCCTGGTTAATTTTAGACTCCTTAAGAATTTCTTCAAATACTAGGCTACCAGTATTAAAAATTTACTATTGCATTTCTGTAAGAATTACTGCTTCATTAAAAGAGTGTTTATTTGTTTTTTCTTACATACACACATGTTAATAGAGTTAAATTTTGAGATAGAATTGGGCTTCTCTGTAATAACTGACAAATTTGATATTAACATGGTTATTGGGATCTTTAATTCATAATTTTAGTGGGCTAAATCAATGGTGCTGAAGGCAAGAAAGTAGAGAAACAAAGCTGTGATTCACTCTAGCAAACACTTGGGATGTTGTTATAAGCCATGACACTGACTTTGTTTTCAGATGAACCTATAAATTAGTTTCAGTCAGACAGCCTGGCTACAAGACCGTTAAATGAAAGAGGAAAGTCTGAATAAAAAAACTATGTCCCAGTGTAGTGAGGTCAGGCAGACAGTAGAAAGCTGGGTGTGAGTCAAAGACCCTAGAGAGAAAAGGTAACTGAGAGCGATGCCGAGGGAAGCTGATCTGCTGCAGCAGTGATCTGACACCAAAAGGGCAACTCCACCCTTCCTGCCCCCGATCCCAGCTCGTCATCACCAATTGCTTCCCTTGTCCCAGCACTGATGCTCATCTGTCTCCACAGTACACTCATTCAGAGAACTAAACTAGCAGAAACCAGATCTCTGCTGTTATGTAGTTTGTTCTCAGCTGAACTGGCTCGCTTGAGACTCCAGTGAGTGCCTGAGCTAGTAAGTGAATTATCAGCAGGTGGCAAGGGAGGGAGACTGCTCCTTTCAACCACAGTTGCCCCTTAGAATTACCTTACATTGATCCCTTAGAGATTTTGCTGAAAAAGACACAACTTTGGATGTACTAGGCATCTGCAAAAAAAGTTAAATAATATGTTCCCAACAATAACTTCTGCTAATATAACAGAAATAAATAAGGTCATTTTCAGTACTGCCAGAGACTCCTGATGACAAGAGCTGTGATTACTCACCTATTGGGGTAAAATGAATCAGAGCCTACTTTAAGGCTGAGGAAAAGACAGCATAATTTAATCTCATGCAAAGTAAAGTCATGAGACTTGAGATTCAAGGGAGATATCTTAAAGGAGAGAGAAAAAAATGTGGCTAACTGAGCAACCCTGATGAGAAAGTTTACATTTAAAAGACTCCTCTAGTAAAAATGCACATGCTGAATTTATACAATGATAATTTTAACCAAGATTCTTCATAAAGCTAATTGCTATTGATTATCTTATATCTGATTGTTGAACATCTACTTTTATGAGAGAAAATATATTATAGTCATGCCTCTGCCTTCTAAGAGAGATATCAGAGCAGTAAAATCTCTACTAGAGCTTAGACTTTTTGAAAGCACAAGACTCCTAAAGGAAGACTGAAGGTCTCCCTGTAACAAAGGATGCTAGTAGAAGATATGATGGAGGTCATTCCAAAACATATGGAAAACTTGGATATATCAATGTGGTTTTGGAACAGAAAAGGAACAAAGTAATGTTGATAGGAAAGACTGTGCCTGATGGAAACTGAGCAGCTGAGAAAACAGCTCTGTGGTTATATCTGAATTTACTGGTGTGTGGCAAAGCCCCCTCCTTGTTTCTAAGACTGCAATAAGACCCATGTTCAGTATTACAAAGTGTAGCTGGCCTGTAACTCAGCCCTGCATAGGAGACATGACTCAAAAGTCAATGCGTGTCAAGGCTCTGTACATGTATGAAGTCAACACAGACCGCTGTGCAACACTGAACTCTCACCCACTTAAGCAGGTCCACTAAAAAAGTTATGATTCACTCCCCAAAAAAAGAGCATATCCGAACTGGAGTCCAGGACAAAAATAAGTCCAAAAGAGGCGATTCTGTTAGACTCAGAATTAGCAATGAGACTTTGTTAGGCAAGGAACCTCTCTCAGACCATCCTAGGTCCTGTCAGCAGCAGATGTTTCAGTTTATCACTGAGATTCCAAGTATCATATGAAAAAGGGCTGGAAGCAGAAGGTCAAACTAAGTCAAAAAAGAGTACACACAGATATTTACACTATGACAATTAAATTAAGCTAAAAAACCCCACCCACCACACCAATGAACTGGGGTACATTGCTTTCCTTAAGTTTGGAGGCAGGCAGCAGCAGTGTATACAGTGTAAACAAAGAGAGTGATAACAGAGCTCCCAACAGAGAATTACCCCCTTTTGGGAGAATTGACTGAGAGCTGAAACTAAGAGGAAGAGAATATCAAATTGAAAACAAACTGGGCATTGTTTAAATGGGATGATGTCCTGCAGTTAGTGTCAGAACCATTGTTAATATCACTGAAATAAAATCTATCGATAGGGAAAGTAAATAGATAATTCTAGAGAATATAGCGTTGCATGTTCTCTTGAACTGAAAGTAACTGAATGTACATATGAGTAAATAATCAAATGGAAAAGAATATATAATCATTCTAGAAAAATAGCCTATTTTTTATAAAAGTTCATAATGTCTTCAAGATGATGCCCCCTGTAGAGAATGAAAGGATAAAAGTAACTTAAGTAGATTTGGGGAAAAAAAAAAAATCTTTTAGATAGAGACAGAGGCTAATTTTCCAGCCTTCTCTGGTTCCTGAAGGAACAGAAGAATTCTTGAGTGGCAAACTGTTAAGGAAAGATCATGCTGAATACAGTTGCCAGAGCAGCTGTCTGAGGGCACTACTATTCCAATATATCTGTTATGTTTGTAAAACACACTTATTAACAAATTTAAGTAATGGAACAAATTCTTTTAAAAAGCAGTAAACCTAAAATACTACGATAGCAAATATATATATAGCAGATCTATCAAGAGAATTAATGAAACCTAATTCCCTATGGTTCAGGTTTTTTGGTGTCATTTACAGATGTTTCTGTCACTGACGGTAAGAGATCTTACGTAATATCTTTGTTGAAAAATTAGTCATGTCTTTCACCTATAGGGAATCTCTGACATATTTATATGGGATAAACAAATGTCCAGTCTTTCCTTCACTGGATTGTAATAGCAGAACCTGTGTTCCCTAACAGCTTGTCTGTTTTCATGAAGCACAGTATTTGTGAAACTTCTGCTCCTTTTTTGTTTTTCACTGAAAAAAAATTTGGTGGGCTAAAGATAAACATGACAGATGCAGCATGTGAACAACTTCATATCTCAAGAAAGCAGGCTAAAAACAATGTGCTTCAAAGATGCTTTTCAGAGCACTGACAATAGTTGCCTCAAAACAATGCAAAGGCACAGAGCATTCTATCTGAACATTAAAAAAAAAAAAAAAAAAAAAAAAAAAAAAAAAAAAAAAAAGTAAATACAAGAATATTGAAACAGTGAACATAGAGTATTTGTCTAATTGAAGAGTGACACAGATTGGCACATATTTTTAATTGATGACCACTCAGTACACATTTGTCCCAAACTCACTATTTCCATTGCCAAAAATTTATCTTTGCACTTGTGAACTTGTACTTTTTTATACACATATTTTATCTGACATGTGAATTAATACTGAGGACAATCTTTGTGGAAGCAGACACTGTTGACAAACATAGTGAAGCCTAGCAAAATATAGAGCTAAATGTCATACATTCCAAATCAGTTTAATAATGCTACGTGATCTCAGATGAAACATGAAAACTCACAGAATAACGCTTCTCTGTGAAGAGCAGAGATGACATGCAAGGTAGAGAATATAAGACACATAATGGGGACAGTTTTAGTTCTACCCAGTAAATCCAAGCCTGACACTGATTATCAAAGTTATGATCCGAGATAAGTCCCCAAGGAAAATAATTAAAGCTGTTAGCATGGTGTGGCCAGTGCAGCAATTGTTACCAATTTAGAACAGATATTTTGCTGCCAAAGGGATTTTATTTTCAAGAAAGAGATTAGTTATCCCAAATATATTAGAAAAAGCATTTTAGGGAGATTGCATGAAGGTCACTAGAAACGGCAAATTAAAAATAAAAAATTAGATCTCCATCACACTAATCTCAGATGAACAGTGATACTGAGGAGCCTATAAAACCTTTCTTCAAGCAAGGCACATCAAGACAAAGAACCCCATGTTAACAGCAGAGGAAAGCTATTTCTGTGAAGTAAATTAAACATGAAGTTGTTTATTCTGACTAGCTATATGTAATCTGTTCTATACAATTTTTTCTCATTCTTGAAACAGCTCCCCTAGATGATATTAAAATTTAAAATGTGATTGCATATTTGGAATCTGGTGTGGAGTTATTGGAGGTTTTGGGCTTTTTTGTGTGTGTGTTTTTTCAGCTAGGAGATTTCATACAGAGACATTCCTTGAAGGCACAAAATGAGGAAAATTAAGTCTGATGGAACTTCTGTTCAAAAGGTTAATAAATGTGAATACTAGAATTTAGTAAAGCCAAATGACTTCACTTTAGAATTATAGTTGGGTTTAAACTGCGTTGGTTGGAAGGGACCTCAGGAGGTCCCTAGCTCAAAACAGGGTCAGCTATGAAGTTAGACCAGATTGCTCTTGCCCTGGCAAGGATAATATTCTCATCTCAAAGAAGATCTGAAAATCCAGGTGATTGCTGGAGAGATTGATCAAACGTAACTAGTTCTTATCGTGATTGGTTAAATGTCCATATCATCTGGCAAAAAAGAATATTGAAAACTAGTTTTAAGTAGCTTACAGCATATAAGCAAAGGCTTACACTACCTAAATAAAAGGCTGAGTTAAATATTGCTTTCATTTTTTTTTTCCAGTGATTGTTAAAAACTATGAGCATGAAACGTAGAAACTGTAGTCTTTGAAAGACAGTAGTTCTACCTAAGAGTTGTGATTGTTATGAGAAGGTATAGTTTTCATTTATATAAACTAGTATCACAGAATCACAAAATCATCTAGGTTGGAAAGGACCCCGGAGATCAGATCATCTAGTCCAACCGTTCTCCTAGCACAGTTCCCACCTACAGCATATCCTTAAGCTCTAAATCGAGATGACTCTTAAACACCTCCAGGGATGGGGACTCTACCACCTCCCTGGGCAGCCCATTCCAACACCTAACAACCCGTTCTGGAAAGAAATGCTTCCTAATTTCTAGTCTAAACTTTCCCTGGGGCAACTTGAGGTCATTCCCTCTTGTCCTGTCGCTTTCTATTGGGCTAAAGATGCTCATCCCCAGCTCTCCACAACCTTCTCTCAGGTAGCTGTAGAGGGCGATGAGGTCTCCCCTCAGCCTCCTCTTCTCCAGACTAAACACCCCCAGTTCCCTCAGCCGCTCCCCGTACGACCTGTGCTCCAGACCTTGCACCAGCTCCGTTGCCCTTCTCTGGACACGCTCGAGTCATTCAATGTCCTTTTTGTAGTGAGGGGCCCAAAACTGAACACAGGAATCGAGGGGCGGCCTCACCAGTGCCGAGTACAGGGGTCAGATCCCTTCCCTGTCCCTGCTGGCCACGCTATTGCTGACACAAGCCAGGATGCCATTGGCCTTCTTGGCCACCTGGGCACACTGCTGGGTCCTGCTCAGCCGGCTGTCAATCAACCCCCCCAGGTCTCTCTCTGACTGGCAGCTCTCCAGCCACTCCTCCCCAAGCCTGTAGCGCTGCAGGGGGTTGTTGTGGCCCAAGGGCAGCCCCCGGCATTTGCCCTTATGGAAACTCCCCCAGTTGGCCTCAGCCCATGGCTCCAGCCTGTCCGGGTCTCTCTGCAGAGCCTCCCTGCCCAGATCAACACTCCCACCCAACTTGGTGTCATCTGCAAACTGACTGAGGGTGCACTCGATCCCCTCATCTAGATCATCAATAAAGATGTTAAAGAGGAGTGGCCCCAACACCGAGCCCTGGGGGACACCTGTCCTGTGTACAACTGGATTTAACTCCGTTTACCACAACTCTCTGGGCCCGGTCGTCCAGCCAGTTTTTTACCCAGTGAAATGTGCAATTGTCCAAACCTCGAGCAGCCATTTTTGCCAAGACAATGCTGTGGGAAACAGGGTCAAAAGCCTTGCTAAAGTCAAGGTAATGCACATTTGGTTTATGTAAAAATTTAAATCTCTAACAACTCTTTATAATAAAACTGAAGAGTGCTATGTTTTTACAAAAAACCCTCAGGCATTAAACCAGAAAAAGATATGATTACTATTATTTTCCCTTGTCAATTGCATCAATTTCAAGTCCTCATAGTGTAATGATTTGGGAACCTGTGGTAAGTTAGTAAAGAATAATTAAGGAGGCAGTCGTGTTTAACAGATAACACTGCAGTGGACTTTGCTTATAATAACATTTTAGTGTAGAGGTCAGTAAGTGTTAATAGTGGATTTGTAGAAGAATAGGAATAGGAAAATTTTGTATTGCACTCCCTGAATTAATGAAAATAAATTTGTCAGACCTATACTGCAGAAAGTATCTAACACACTTTTAAGTTTCCCAGTTTAGCAGTAAATGAGTTAACTTGTCATCTGTTTAACACCGTTAAGCTATTGACCTGGCTAACCTGTTTCCAGAATCTAAGTTAGCATCTCCTCATGATAATACACTGTGTCACATTGGCTACCCGGCTCCCTCAGAGCTAACTCTGTGATGTGTGCATAATGTTCTTAGCAGTGTTTGAATGTGATCTCAATAAATCTGACAGAAAAGTGATAAATGGAGGAGAAAAAATTGTCCTTCCGGAGAATGACAATACTGACATGGAAGGTAATGAAAGGTTTTTATCAGGTGTTTACTTTCAAGGTGCTTAAACCAATGGTTTTATGTTGTTATCAGAGTCAAAATATATATGTATTCTTCGGAGCCATATGTGACCATTCTGAATCATCATAACCTATCTATATGCCCTTATATAACTTTTGGCATTATGGCAGAGAAATGCCTCCAGAATATTTTGAAAATTAGTTAGTTATTTATTTTCTTTAAAAAATATGTAGTTGAATGGATAACTTGTGGTCATCATACTTACATAGAGAAAGCTCAAACAGTCATCTTAATACATATCTGAAGACGACTTGCCTTTCTGAAAAGGCTTAATTTTAATAAACAAGTGTTCAGTTTGCCTGAGGTTTTGGAAATTTTGCTGGCCTTCTACGTGTTTGCAGTCCCACAGGAATCCAGAATCTCCGGTTGGCACATTGTAGCACAGTTTTCAACTAATTTGTTTTCATGGATTAAACTGTTTTTATTTCTTTTAGTAAAAACCTAAAACTGGGTTTCTAGCCATATATGTTAATTCAGATTTCTTGACAGTTTTCATCAGCTGAGGACACTAATCCTAGTGTTTTACAGAAATTGCTACTCAGTTGCATGATGTCTACTTGAATTTCATCAGCTTTAGTTGAATATGTGGTAAAACTGGAATACAGGGAAGAGGAGGGGCAGGTCTGTAGACCACTGAACTTTGCTAAAGTGCTGCACAAAAGTTTAAAGAGCAATGATAGAGTTTAACATCAACGGGGAATGGGAATTGAACAAATTCCTGTACATCCGTTATGCATATCACTTACTTTTGTGTTTCATTTGAGTTGAAAAACACTTTGAGATCTTCAGATAAAAGGTGCGACAAAATGAGAAGTGATGGTGTTATTAGTTTATGTATTCCAAGTCCCTCTAGGACAGCTGCAAAATCCACAAGCTAGAGTTTGCATTAGAATCTCTGATCATAGATAAATTCTCTGTCTTTGAATTAGTGGATTAAAGAAACAAAAGAGAAACAGAGCCTTTTCTGTGTATTTGAGTCTTGTTTACTCCCTCATGCATTATGTATTATATAGCATGTGTATGTGCTTGACACGCCAAGTTATTCATAATTAATGAATAATGCAATAAAACCTATCACATCTTTTGTGTTAGGTTAGTAAAGTGGTTTATGTACTTGAACAAGTTAAGACACCATGTTATGTTCTCATTTTAGGTGCTTGGAAACTGAGAGAAACATAAACAAAAAAAGTTTACGTTGACGAGCATAGACTGGAACTACAGACATGAATTAAATTTTATACAATACTTGATCTTACTGAAGCATTAAGACTTACCACATCTGCTCAGATGATGTCCCAGGTGTTTAGTCTCTACCACAGAAATACACTAGGACTGCCATTTCTACTATTTTGTTGTTATAGTGCCCTTTAGATCCATACTTTAGTTCCTTTCTCTATAACATAAATGGGAGAGGTTAAGCATTTTAATACTCTAGTTGCTCTCTCTAGTATCCTCTGCAGAGTACATTTATACTTGTTGTGATGTAAATACTACATATAACAAAAACTTGTATAAAAAAAGGAAGACACAAGATTTTAGAGATATACTCAGGTTCTAATAGCAGTAAACTAATAACAAAACACAAACAAGACCCAAGTATGAAAAATAGCTTTCAAATAACCTTCATGTAGAGGGCTTTGATACCATTTATATTTTTTTTTTCAGGCTTTTTTGTTTTTTTGTTGGTTTTTTTTTTTTTGGGGGGGGTGAGTATTTTCTAAATTGGAGCATTAGCTGCTCTTACAATCAGATTTAAATTGTGCTTGCCATCTCACTTTAATATTTTTCTTTTAGCAATTTAAATGTCATTCCTCAGAAACAAACAACCAGAACAAAAGGAAAGTATTGCATAGTTGGATAGTGTTTAAAGGCATGCAGATAAACAAAGTCCACTGTAATTATGCCAGGGGCATAATTCTGACTGTTCTGCTCTGCCTTCTATAATTAGTCTTGGAAGCAAATACTGTTATATTCAGCCATGAAATGAAGTGGAAGAGCTGAGTTTATTAGAGATTAATAAAGTCTCCATGAACATTCCTAAAAAGCTACTGAACCCTTAAGTATAGATTATAGGTCAGAACACATTGCCAGTACTTCCTCAGAGGGCAAGAAATTGAGTACACTATAGCTATTAACTACAAAGAGAGTGAATAGTGGGCTGCCGAATGTTAATGGAAGACTTTAATAAATTACACCACAGAAAAAGATGTGTGGTATTTTTATTATAACAATCAAATGTATTTTTAACAGTCTTATAACTGAGATGTTTTAAGAAAAAATCCACAGCTCTCATTACTGAAATTCATTACAGCAATATGTGCATGTTTAAGCAGTATTGCTCATTTAGAAAGACATTTTAATGTAATTTTCTGAAAAATTCTAAACTATATTGCCGAACTATATAAAACCTCTACGTCTGAAATGATGATTCTTTCCAACCGACTACCTTCTAAAGGGAAGTGTCAGCTAGTGAGAAAATGCTTTCACTTTTCATAAATGATAGACTGAATTCAAAAAGTTATAATGATATTGTGTAAGCATCTCAGAATATACATTACTGCGAGCCTTGATCACTACATCATAAAGAGCAATATCAAAGGAAAATGGATACCTAGTAGTAAGAAGAGAATTTAACATGCTTATTTCTTTGCAAGCTGGAAAATGCTCTTACAGGTGCACCTTAAAGCTGCTTCTTCTGCTTCTGCTTCAGTCTTTTAATTATTCTGTTTCCCATAGTAATTTTCTCCCTGTTGATACAGCTTATTTCCAGGCAATTTCTTAAAGTTTTCAAAAGATCACAAGGAAATTGTCCTGTACTTTTGAATGGATTATCCAAGCAGCAGCCTTTCAGCCAAAAGTTATTCTCATCCTTTCTTGTTTTGTATTATACACAGTGAGCATAGAAACATTAAGCAATATATATGCTTGCATGTTACAAATCTGACATCAGGCAGACCTCATGGACAAAATCTAAGACTTAACCTCTGATTCTTATGCACCGTTATCTAAATTATCTTTGTGATCTTCTACTGATCACACAACTCAAATTATAATTAACCTGATTTGTCAACTCCGAAACTGTTTATGTGGCACAACTCCTAAGTCACTTGCTCTGAAGAAAAATAAACAAAGCCATAAACAAATAAATAAACAACAACAACAACAAATATTAATTCAGATAAATACTGAGAACTTACCATGAATCAACTAGCCAAAATAATTGTGCATCTTTACCCTAACAAGGCAGCTGTTAATGTTCTTTATTTGAGATGTTTTCTATTTGTTTGAGACTTTGAATTTGTCAAAAGACAAGAATATTTTCAAGAATAGAAATTATAGAATACCAAATGGAATGGAACTAACCTGTCCATGAAAAAAATGTGGAAGATATTTCTAGTTTTTCAAAGAAAGTTCCAAAATGACAAAATGGGGATGGAGACAGGATAAAATATTGAATTCTGTTCTGAGGGAAATACTCATTGATGAGAATGTTCTCAGGATGAGATTGAAGAGATCCTATAAGTTTATGATTTCCAAATATGAGTGTTATTGGTATCTTCAAGGAGCTCTTTTAAATGAATATTTTCTTAAGGATTTTTTCAGTTAATTCTCTCTCACACACTCCCCCATGTTTTCAATGATTGCAGATGCAGAGACATGTAAATACTGATTTTTCTTTATTCATGCATTACCACTCATAATTGCTGTAAAATGGACATGATTACAGACTGATATAGGATGGGAATACTGTCATGTTTCCTGTTGATTTAGGTTATGTCTTACAGCTAGATATATTCAGTCTTGGGCTTTCTCTTTGATTCTCAGAGGAAGTACAGCAAGATGGTTTCATTCTACATTGCTTAAGACTATTCTTCTTTCTAAAGGAGTCACACCCATGCAGAATGGCATTTGTCTCATGGATCTTGTAGGATGAAATGTTTACTCACATATCTATTTAACGTGATTTTTTTCAAAGTCAAGATGAGCAGAAAGCTTTAATTTCTGGATGTGAAGGGCTACCATCTCCAAATTTCTTAGATTTTATGTAACTGGAATGATTAATATCTTTCCTAGATATCACGGAAATCATCAACTGGCACTACTAAAGTAGGGAAAACACTGCTTTATATGATACCTAGTCATCTACTAGAGAATAACAGTCTCATAATATGCACTATTAAGTGCAATACTTTTTTTTAATACATATTTTTAAACAACTATACATATTTTTAAACATATACATATTTTTAAACAACTATTTTATTGTTTAAACAACTATAACTCTAATTTACCAGACTGTTAGCAACATTTAGCTTAACATTTAGCTGCTCAGCCTAAATTCACTGGATGAAAATTTACTATTTCTAAGGGCTTTTACTAAAAATAAGGCCAGAGTCTCAGAGGGACATATATCAGTGTAGCAGCTATGTTGACTCCAGTGGAAGTCACTACCTTATGTTACCTCAAACACACGGACAATCTGAAAGATACCAGTTCTTTAAGACCAGAACTGTGGAACAGCACTCGTTTGATATATTGTTCTATGACCTTCCTACTTCTGTTGCAGTGTTAAGTCATCAGTACTCTTTTCCAGTAGAGATTTTGTGTATGATGTGTCATGACAATACATAACCTTAAGACTGTGGCAATGAAAACAAGTGGGCAAAGTGCTGCAATCTGGATCTTGATGGTATCCCTTCATAAATCTGGAGGCATCTTACACTCCCTTCTATATGCATAATTCTGCATTAAACTCATGCTTTAAAAATATGGTATGACTTTGTCATCTGATATAATTTGTCAGATATTTAATTTTATAGGGAAACAATAAGTAATAGATTTTTTCCCAAAGGACCAATATTTTTTCATTGTGTGTATATATATATATCTATATGGTTATTACTCCATTAATTTCTATAAATCACTTTGGAGTAACTAGGGTAATTTAGACCACTTACTCCACAAGGGACTAGATTTCTACATCTCTGGAGAAATACAAGTCAGTGCCTTAGTTGGCTAGATTTTTTTTTTTTTCTTTTTGAGATCCTTTTTCTATTTAAAAGGACATTTTAGACTGGCAGTATTTTTTTGTGTGATTTTGGGGGTTTTGTCAACACTTATTATAATTATCTTTTATTGTACTAGCACTATATGTGCAGGCAGATATGAAGTTTCAGCAATATAATTCTCATTTAAAAAAAAAGTTTAATCTGGAGATGTTGGATAGTTGTCTGAGTCATTCTGGGATAAATCCAAACTTACTTCGATGTACCAGAGCAGTACTATTTTGGTACATGCAATTAGCAAATTCAGCTAGTATAGGTTATATATTGACCTCAAAGGTCAGAAAATTGGCATAGCTGGATGCAAGTGTCATTTAAATCTCAATGGGTGATTGTGTGATTCACAATAGAGTATACATACAGCAAACCATTTGAGTTACACTTAGTGATGAAGCAAAATAGTTACTTGAATATAACTGAAGAATGTATTTGATTGTTGGGAGGAACTCACTTGCATTATTTATTATATATCTGTGATCCTTGTTATATACCTGTGAGCTCTAGAACTTGGTGGAAGTATAATCTTGTGTGTTTCCTTATATTCTTCCTTTCCCCTTTTGGTAAGGTTATAAATAATTAGCATCTTAGATAAAAATACTGAGAGGACCTTATTTTCATAATAAGGTCTATTATTAGCCAAGTAGCTTAAAATTAAAAATCCATGATAGTTGCAAATAACAATGTCTAGAGCACATTGTAGCTGTAAAATTATGTTTGGATTTCTATGTACAGTCAAAAAATATGCCCTTAAAGATACTGACCTGTATGAATGCACATTCAGAAATTCAGATCCTGAAAATGCATAGATAATTGAATTTTTATTAATTCCTAATTCAAAAGTAAGCATAACCATTGTATGTCTTCCACAGAAGAAGTTAACAATGCAATAGAAGTTGGCTCAGTTGTAATTTCCATTTAGTATTTTGCTATTTATTAGACTTCTCAGTGTCTTACATCATTCATATCTGAAGCAATGGAAAAGATGAAGTAAAAAAATATACTACAGAAAAGTATACATATCTTTCTGGCAGTATAAGATAAATTCCTGAAATAGTAGAAGGTGTGGCAGCTGAGTCTAGTCTGTATATTTTATTCAGTGTTAATCTACATATATGTGTGAAGGTTTATGTATGTGTGTGTAATATATATAAATACATATAGATACAAAATCATCAGAACATTAAAATTCTGAATCCATTAATTACACCACGTAACATTTTCTTCAATGTGTAGTCCATTTAAGTCAATAGTGTAACTCACTGAATATTGTAATTTTCTTCTAATAAGGACTGATATATAGATTCATTGCTGCAGGAGCTAAACAGGGAATTAATCAAATTTTTGAGAGGCTCCAGGTGTTTGATCACATTCCTTCTGTTTCCAAAGGTAAATGTGTTTCTATGCCACTACGTTTTCTGAAAGGTCTATTTGTATTTTTATGTTCAAAACTGAAAGAAACCACCATCAATATCTTCAGAGGCACTACAGGTGAGAAGCTAATTTATTTCCTCACATCAGACAAATATATCACTGAATAAATTGCATCAACTTGTGGAGCCACCTGATAAAATAAACAAATGAGAGACTTCGAATTTATACCACATGAGAGAATGAATTGAGACGATATGTGTTACAGTAGAAAAATAGTAGGAAATAATAATTGTTGAAAGGAGGAAACTAACAATTTTTGAAACAGATGGAATTTAAAAATATAAGAATAAATAAATATCTAATGTGTATACAAGCATGATATAATCTGATTTCTGAGGTACAGAAAAAAAAACCTCAGACATAAAGAAACTGGCAATATGCAGGAAGTGAAATCTCTCATTGCATTAATAATAGTAAACAAATATTTATCCAAAATACCTCTAATTTAAATTTGAAATTAGCAAAGCTTCTTCTGAAGACATGCCTATTTCCACATCACAGAATGGAAAAATGGTGAAAAACTGTTCATAAACAGTTCATCTTTGTCAAATGATCAGTCCCAAAGTACTGCTGAGGCCAATTTCTCATGACCCTTCTGCCTCATAAAAACTGAGAGAATTAAATTGCCCAAGGGCAACATTAACTTTTGCACCTGACTTTTCAGAGAATGTTTTGTTATTTTCTGTTTTTTTTAATCCGTTTGTTTGTTTGTCTTCAACTACTAGTCATTAATCATCTGTGGTTAGACTTCATCTTTTTACTTCTGATGGTGCTTTTTTTAGCCACCTACTGACATGCTGACAGAGTCAGCATTCAAGCAACACTTGTATGCTGAACTAATCCTAATGCCAATGTAGGGGAAATCCATGTCTCAGTCAAGGTAGTTTGTAATACAAAAAGGAAAAAGGTAACAAAAATGGGTCTATGGAAAATACGTTTTTATGATTAGTTACATATTTATGAAAAAAATGTAAAAATTAAAATAGATATTATAGATATATATAAATTTATATAAATACGTGTGTTTGTATATATCCACACATCTTCATACACATAGCACAGATACATAGTGCTTAGGGATACGGTGTAGTTGGGAACTGTCGGTGTGAGGCTAATGGTTGGACTGGATAATCTACAAGGTCTTTTCCAACCTTGATGATTCTGTGATTCTGTGATAACATGTACATGCTGTGACACTATTTACGTTTAGATTTTTCTGTCTCACAACTGACTACTAGTATTGTAACACATTTAACTTCCATCTGTGGAAAACAGCTTTTTTCTTCTGTTGATTTTTGCACTAAGTCTTTGTTCTAACTGTAGGAAGTTGCCTGCAACTTTTCCTAAGTTACACCCAACTGATTACAGAATTGTATTTTCTGTAGTTATATAAGTATATAGAAAATTATATAATTCTTTACAGCTATATATGTATACAGCCTGTTTCATTCCTGGCACACACATTTTCTTTAAGAAAATTGATTTTTCTTGGTTAGTTTGAATGACACTCTAAAACATAAGGAAATTTATTGTGTCTCTTAAAATACCTTTCATGTTGAAATTAAAAAACAAACAAACAAAAGAATATAAATAAACAAATATAGGTACATAATTATTTAATTTAAAATAAAACTACCAATTTTTATTCCAAGTTAATAAAATATATTGTGATACAACTATTGCCTGTATTTTTATGGTAAATACTTTAGAATGTTTTCAGTTCTGATATATAAAAACTCAAAACACAAAATGGATTATTTTCATGTTACTTGACTCTTTTATCTAAAATCAAATTTGTTAGTAAAAATAGAACTTCATTCTGTTGCATTTTTTTATTGAAGTAGGAGCTATTTAATTTTTGCTTGTTTTACATGGGGAATAATACAAATTTTGAAATTTTTACATTTTGTAAGAACAAACAAACAAACACCCAAACCAGTTAAAATCAGTATTTCCTAAATTTTAGTCTAAACTGGTAGTGGAAGTGTGTAGAAACCACAGGGGGGAGAAAAAAATAAAAATGAAGTGGTCTCTGAAGGTTACCTAGCCCAACATCTTGCTTAAAAAAGAACCAGTTCCAATGTTCCCTCAACACATTCCAGCATTTAATAAGTACTGTTTATCTCTGACTGTGATGAGGAGTACTATGACCTACTCACTTCTAAAAGTAGATTGGCAGCAAGAAATGTGCAAAAAACAAAGTTCAAAACTGACTGTTAAATGCAAGTGCATAAAAACCTAATATAGTTCAGCAGCCTAAAAGTTCAGCTTTGGCTTACAAGAATATTGAATCACATGATTCTTGGAATGTCTTATAAAGTATCTGTAGTAAGGCTAGTAATTTGCTTTGCATCCTCAGCTTATCTTCAATGCCTACAGCATAAGAATGAACCCTTTATCTGTAACTGAGGTACATATTAATTCGAAAGGTTAAGTATTTACCAAGCTTTAGAATTTCTTCTGAAATTTTCAAATAAGATCTTGATTAACGTTCTAAAAATCATTTATTAATTTATCAAATCCTACTAAAAGTTAATAGTAATGAAGTCATGTGCATATATTTATAACAACTTTAATTATCATATCAGCTCTTTAAAAAGAGTCCACATATTATCAATAAACAGTCCTTGAAACTATGTCCTACCATCTCTTTTTAGGAAACACTAATTTTTATTTTGCTGTTTCAGCAAAATAAGGAAAGTAGGCATTGAGTTCTGTGAAAAAGATGCCTGGTGAGATTTAAGGAACAAGGAAAGGCATCAGTTTTAGATGAAATCTTATAAGGGATCTTTCACATATAGAAAATCAAACCAGATATTTGATATGCCTTTTATTGAATTTGGTGAGTTTAAAACCAATCTCAAAGAAAGCATTGACTTGATTTACACTATTTCAATGCATGTAAGAATACCATTCTGAAGCAGGTCATCTTGATTTACAACCATGTAAGAAGTGAAATTTTGCCCAACCGAAGATTGTCATAAAAACCGCAAGCATGTGTGTTCCTGCCAACAGTGAAACTCATGGTAAACAACATTGCTAAACTAATTGTCATGTCCCGCTCAGATGAGGGGGATAAGTGACTCAGATTCGCAAATCCCCAGTTGGAGAGGACAACAAGCTTCCAAGTCCAAGTATTTATTAACTACCCACAGTGTACTAATTGAACACATGATAATTGGCTAAGTATATAGCAAGTTGTGACAAGCAATATAATATGCCTTGCATTTCTTAATGGAAAAAGGAAAAGAGGGAGATAGAGGGAATGGGGAAATACAGATCACCAGTCTGGGTTCCTGTGCTGATCCAGCTGGCGAGGGTTCCAGGAGGCGGCCAATTTTTTCTCTGGCATCCATCTTCTTCGCTTCACTGCTCTCTCCAGGTGGCTGGGGGGCAGAGAGCCCCCCTTTCTTCCACCCCTTGATTTATACCCACTTTAATTGGGTCAACCCACATACTTACATATCCCATGTACAGGAAGGGGTAAGGTGTTTCATGGGATGATGCAATTAGCATGATCTTGTTAGCCTTGTTAGCATATTGAGGGGTGTTAACTTTAATATGCATTTCGTGAATAATGAAGCAAAGTTATCAGCTTCAACCTCAATAGAATGCACCCTGTGACTCATAGTTTTGTCTTGCGAGTGTTTGAGGCATTTCTTCAATCATCCTCAACTTTTGCTTTCCCAAGATGTTTGTCTTCAGTTCTTGCAGGCCTGTTTTCTCATCCCTCACACTAATCTAGCAATAAGATAGTATCAACATGTTACTAACCACTTCATCAGTATGTCTGAATATAAATATTTGGCATTCGGGTAGCATCTTCAATTGTGGAGTTAATTATAAGTATAATAAATTACCATTTCATAACTTTTTCTATTTCTTCAGAGTTTTTCAAAGCTCTTCATGAGCAATAAATACTGATATCAAAAGTAATCTATCTTATTTTACTTTTTAATCATGTTATCTTACTTTTAAAGTGGTAGTGTTTAAATTTATATTGTGGTTCCTTCAGAAACAAATAAAAGCAGATGTGAGTTTGATCCAGTAACCATTAAAATCAATAGTAGAATTGTCATAACAGTGAGAAACACTGGACACAGCTTTATTGATTCTTTTGCCTGACCAAAATATACTATGTGCCTACTATGCATATAAACTGTCACTGTTCTACCCCAGATGACTCACATTCTAGTGTCAGATGAGCCTAATTCATCAGATTACTATCCAGAAACAAGACACTTTGTCTTAACCCTTTGAGATTAATTCCAGAAAAGAAGAGAGAATTCATTGGTTTTCCTTGTATTCTTCATACTGTAATTCCAGAATGGTCTCCTCTCTTCTTGTCTTTGCAGTCTAACTCCCACCTATGTCTTTTTCCAAACTTTCCCTCTTCATACGATGCATTCAAATTACATGTAGTGTCTTTCATACGTGTTTTTTAGAAGTTTCGGCAGTATTGATAAACATATGGAAATATCTTTAATGGCGGTTATATGTATTTATATTTTAAGATGCACCAATAAAGTAGTCATGAACACAACTGTACTACTCTATTGCTTGGCTATCTGAGCCTTACGACTTGCCACTAGATTGCTTGTGTCACTCCATTTTTTGTCAGTGACTCATTCATTGCATTTGTCACACTATAGCATGTAACTTGACTTCAAGTAAGGCTGACTGAAAAATGTCCAGGTTATCTCCTATCCCATACATACAGTGCTACCTTGTTTGGAAGGGTAAAGAGTTTATATATAAGCAGAGCCTCTTTTGTCCTCAGTTTCAAACAATTAATTCTAGATTCTTTTACTTATTATTATTGGTATTGGAATAAAGTTTCAGGTTCAAGAGCTCAGGAAAATGATGGGCATGTGTCCTGGTTCAACAGGGATGGGGTTAAGTTTTCCCAGGATTGCCAGGCCTAAACCACCACAGCATGGACTGCATGAAGTATCTTGTAAGTATGTAACTACTTCAAAACAAGTGTTTCTTATCAATCTCCTCTTTAAACTTAAAATACTTAGATCCAAGATGCACCAGAACTCAGGTCTACCTCACCAAAAAAAAAAAAAAAAAAGGTTAAAAAGTGGTTTTTTGAGTGTTTTTCTTACTATTTTTTAAATTTTGCAAGCAGAACATTTGAAAATTAGCAATAGCATGATTTCCTATGAAAATGTAAAAGATAATGAGAAATTATTTTCTGGTGGACTTGGTAGTGTTAGGTTTATGGTTGGCCTCAATGATCTTAAGGGTTTTTTCCAACCTAAATAATTCTATGATTCTATGATTAATGAAAATTTGTAGCTGGAATGACTCAACAGGTCATTGCTGTCAGACAAGTAGAACAGTTTTGGTTTTTTTTTCTGTTGGATTAGTGAATTATATTAACAGTCATGGAGGAATTTAGGAGTGATAAAACTTCAAGGACAGAACTACACCATGCTGTGACATAAATGTTAGAACATATTTCGAAACAGAATAGATATAACAGGGTAAAAAAATGTTTTAAAATCCACTCCCACAGTGTGTACAAAATACATTCACATTGAAGGTCATTGATGTCCTAGTCCAGATTCGACCAGCACTAGGAATGCAGAGAAACAGGATGCTTGCTCTAACCAGTCAGTGTGCCTGAGTCCTGGCTGGCAAACTGGTTTATATGCATCATGAACCCACCTCAGGCTCAGCTTCTGTGTGGTGCTGCACTTCTGTGGATTTGCACCCTGTTGAGGGACTCTTCCTTCTTTATTCATTTATCACTTAGGCGGTTATGTTTGGCAGAAGATGTCAATGGCCTTACTGGTCACAAAACACCAGACCAATCTCTTTGACTTTCTCCATATCTGAAGTCAAATAGCTGTTATTTCTTGGTTGCTAGTGGCTACTGGCTCTACTCTCCACCCCCACCACCCCCAAAAATGTTACTAAGATGTAAAATTATAACAGTTTCTTCTCTATTTCCTTCCTGTGCCTATTCAGATGCAACTCCAGTCTCCTAGGTATGACTCCCCATAACAATTTTCTATGCCTTTTTTCTTCTTTCCCAGTCTATACCAGAGCCATCTAATGAGTTAGAGGTAGGCAGATGTAGTCAGTCTCACTTATCTGAGTAGTGCCTTTATTTAATAGTCACCCTGTGGCACCAATTCAGTACAGGATGTCAAAAACACTTGTAGCTAACCTGGCAGACACAAGAGTATTCAACCAGATGTGGAGAATGGAGGAAATGGGCTGACATTTTTGGTGGTGATTAATATGTTGGTTCTAGGAGAAATGTGTAGCTTCACCCTAGAAAAATCTTATTTGAAGAATCTGCTAGTTATCTCCTCTTCCCAGTTTGCAGCATGACCATCAATGCCTTTAAGTCATCCAGTGCTCTGTTGACCTCCTAGTTATTTGATACTCAGAAGCTTGAAAAAAATATAACAGGAGAGAATTATTAAATTTAAGAAATTATAAGAGTTCATAGTGGTTTCAACACAAACATCAATTTACCTTTTGAATGCAGACAGGCTGTTAAAAAAACAGTGATTTAGTTCAGAGAATCACTCATACAATATACTTAATCCATAGCAGGTACACCCTGTGCCTGAGAACTTTTATGATCATAAGTTCCTCACTGCATCTATTTTGTCACTACTCTTAACACCAGAGACTCACAGATATATTAATACACTTCCCATTCTTCTAACAAGTATCAAATAAAAATAATTTCCTTTTACACAACCACTTCTAATTTTCATAGGGGAAAGAAAATTAAAAAATACTCTCAGACACTTTTAAGTAAAAGATCTTTTCCTTAAAGAGTATGCTGCTTTGACGTACCATACCATTAATATGAGCAACTAGTTGAGCTATCATCATATTTATTTATCTATTTATTCATCAGTTGCAAGTATCCACTGTTTGTTCTGTGCTTGTTTGGAGGTTGGACAGATGCCATCCCAATACTTCTGAACTGGTGAATGAACTTACTGGATTCTTATGCCTTTCTTGCAATAATTCTGTCTCTGGACATACCTAGAGATGCACCATACTCATTAAATGAGAAAATCTAATAAATATGCACCTGCACTGCTGCATGCAAGCCTTCAGCCAAATCAGATGCTATTCCCAGCCATTAATTAAATTGCAGAATTCCTATATTTGGGACAAAAAATCTGTGCCAGAGCATCTGTTCGCTTGTCTTGAAATCCATGATTTGTATTTTCTAATACAGATTCTAGTACAATAATGTGAGAAATTGATTGTACTCAGAAAGCACAATTGTACATCAAGGAAATGTGCCATGTTGGACTAACTCTTTGGCCATGTTGCAATAGCTAGTAAAAGATTTGATAATATTCCACAGTATAAGAATTTGAGTGATGCCTGGTTTTAAGCCAGGAAAATATATGGGACAGGAGATGGTTCTTAAGTGAGACAAGAGAAAAGAATTGTAAAAACTAAATGCTATTTTAATGGCCGCTTTTCAACTAGCAATCTTCTGGTTTTGAAATTCTGACAAAGGAACGGGTGCATATCTCAGAATGAAATTGCAATAAGCTTTTTGATTTTTTTCATGCTTTGTTCAGGGCATACAGTAGAGGTGCATGAAAGGTCAGCAGAAGTTTTTATTACACTGGTTCTCCCTCCTGGGGAACAAAAAAATATTAGTATTACTGAGAGCCATGGTAATTTAACACTACTTTTCTTCTGTTTCTTCAGTATTATATCCAGTAAACTCTCAGTTAAACTCTGAACTTCTACTTCCTTTTCAAAATACCCTTCCTGTGCACTCTTCCATCAGAGCATGAAAAATTAAAAAAGCTTATTTCAATTTAATTCTCAGGACATGTATTTTTTCTTCAGTTGGAACTCTTTTTTCTTCTCTGTGAAATGTCCTCCCACTGTTTAGCTCAACATTGGGATAGGTCTGCTACTCTGAAATAGTTACAATATTCCATATAAAAATTGTTCTCAAGCACAGATTGTTTTTAGCTTTTATCAGCAGAATTCCATAATCTAGGAACAATTTATTTGTATTTAATTCTGTGAAGCAGTAGAGAACCTCCACAAGACAATTTAGCTGTTCAAGATGAAGGAATTCTTATGCCCATTCATTATTAATTAAATTAACTGTTTGGTTTTCTAATTGAATGAGTCTTTGCAATTACTAAGAACTCATGGATGATAAGACTTCTTGACTACCAATGAAGTCAGTACTTTGATCCTGCAATCCTGTCTGCACCAGCAAATTGCATGTAAGTTAGTGAAATCTCTTCAACAGATTCTGTATCAGTGCACAGGAAAGTAAACACAGTTATATCATGTGTACTCTCTTATGAGAAATTATTAAAAAATATTCTCTTGATATATTGAATATTCTTCAATATTCTCTTGAATAGATTTTGGATAAAAACTACAAAATATAATTTACCAGCTTCATTTTATACAGAAAGGAGGCTGTTAAAGGGGAATTTTAGCCAGGTATCACAATACAGAGATAAATGAAAACATAGAAAATTAAACTGGAAATCAAAATTAACAAGGTAACACTTTTCATTTGTTCCAGTGAATTTTTAATTCTAATTTCAAAAGGGAGTATAAGATTAAAAGCCCTCAGGTTTATGGAACAGTAAGACATGGAAGCTTGCATTTGGCTTCAGTAAGTCCAGCCTAAAGATGAGTGCATGCACTCTCACACACACACACAGAAAATGTACTACTTGTTTAAATGAAATTTCCCTAGAGGTTTTTCTGTATAAGAGAAATCTTTTGCCTTAGTGCAGTACCAGTCCATCATTTTCAGTCATAATGAGCTATTTTACTTTTTTATCCTGTTGTTGAAGCTTTTTTATGAGAAACTTTGTTCTTCCATATGGATAAGTATTTTATGATTTTCATTCTTCATTGGCTTAAAGGTCATTATCAATTCTAGTTCTTTTGCCCATAGCTCCTTTTCGTTTTCATGCAACTTTCCAGCCCTTCACTGACCTTTGAAAAACTTATGAAAGTTACGGTAATTTTTATCTGAATTCGTAGGCTTTGAAGCAGAACAGTCTTCCATCACACACTCGTAACCTAGCCTTTAGGAGCTGTGAATCAAACATATTCCTGTTTAAAACAAGTTTAATGCAGAAATGCAATTATTAAAGAAATGCAAACTAACTTAAACCTAGTTTGAGGCATTAACCTTCCCATTCATTCAGCCACTTTGATTGGATAAGTGCTGACTTAATTTTTTGTTGCCTGTCAGTAGAAAAGTATCCCATCAATATGTAATAACTTCAAGAAAAGTATTGATGTACTGTGCTGGTGGGCAGAAATAACAGAGGTTTCTCTCTCTGAATTCAAATTATTGAGCAGTTCCTATGTTATGCTGCCCATTAACTTAAATGGGAACCTTTTGTTATGCCAAGTACATAAAAATATCAGTTTCAGCGTTCTCAGTGTTTGGCTGACTCAATTTTTTTATTTATTTATTTATTTATTTTAATATTTCTATATCTCAGGATTTTTTAGTCACAGATACTACCTATGTTAAGATGGTGTCATTTTAAAATTCCATTATGTTGGCAGGTCAGCATACAGCTGCTGTGTTGTAGGAGCAAGGGTGTAATCCAGAGTGATTTACAACTGTCTTTTGTTTATGTATCAGAAGGAAAGTTAAAGTCAACAGCTAATAAGTTAATAGTTTATTAATACCTCAGATATTTTTTAAAAAGCCCAACAAACACAACTTCCTTCTTCTTTTACCTCCTAAATAAGGGTTCACAAGACTTTGATACATCACAGAGCAGATCTTACTCTTGTTTACTTGTTAAAAATGTGAAGTAAATACATTGGCTTGATAGGGGGAGCTTATTTCACTGAGATTTTTAATCATGGAATGTATAGTGATTTGGGGTTCTCTTTCATCTCCTCTCTTTAATGTTGAATGTAAAGCTCTTTTGGGAAATCCAGCTGATCTACAGGAGATTATTTCAAGTAACAACAAAAATACCATATGTCACTTTCTGCTGTGCTGACAAAAGCAAATTCTAGTCAGAAAGGCAAGGACCTTAAACAAAGGAAAATCCAGCTACATGATCAAAGTTTTAATGCAGTTAAATTAATTTTACTCACTTTAATACAGCACATATTCACTTTTCATGTCCAGCAAATGGACATACAACCCCTGCTACCACAATCCCAGTCAAAAAAGGTTTCTGCTATAGCAATTGCCTCTATTTCTGTGTCTAGGTGGGACCACAACAAAAAAGAACTCGGGGGGGAAAAAAAAAAAAAAAAAAAAGAGCGCACCATTCTGTGTAGAATATTTTCTTTGGTCCAGAAGGATTTCTGACATTTCAAGCTTGACAAATATTACATGATCCCCATTAATATAATCCCCTTTTACTCTCACCTCTTCAAGTAGAGCTTTTGAACAGCTACCACAAGGGGACTGGGAAACTGGCAAATATGAGATGAATCAGGTCACAGTCATGCTTTTATAATGGTGCTGACAATGTTTTTGACCTTCATGTATTGGCAGTTAGTTTATTTTCACTACCACTCAGAGCTTTTGTTGCCAACAATTGTCAGTGATATGTCAGTTCATAGTGCATTTTGGAGAAGTAGGCAAGTTTATTACAAAGGACTACCCATGGGAGAAAAAGGATAGTCATAACTCAATTTTTAAATAATATCATGACAAAAATAATTAATCCTCGAATATCCTTATGACTTATAAATTCACAGCCATATAGTTAGCTACTAGGCTAAACAGAAACCAAAATCTTCATAAAAACACCACATGCACACAGATTAGTTATGATTTGGGTTTAGTATTAATACAATAATAACAATTCTAAATCTGACAATTTAGAGATTCAGAACTGAGAAAAATATGGGTTTATGCTTTATAAAGATAAAATCTTGACAAAGAGGAAGTCAAGTAAGACCACCAGAAGACCTGCGGCAATGAAAAAGGAGCTCCTGAACAAACTCAAATATATAATAGAAGCCTACAGAATGTGGAAGCAAGGACAGGTAGACTGAGAGGGATACAGAGAAACTGCCAAAGCAGCCAGGCATGAGGTTAGGAAGGGAAAAGTCCTGACAGAATTAAATCTTGCTAGGGGCATCAAAGGCAACAAACAATGCCTTTACAGGTATGTGACTCCAGCCACACCATCCAAGACACAGAAGATAAAGGTGGGGACTTGGAGAATGAAAAATGGACCACTGTAGGAGATGATCAGGTTCAAGACCATCTGAGGAACCTGAAGGTGCACAAGTCCATGGGACCTGCAGACATTCATCCGAAGGTCCTGAGGGGTCTGGTAGATGAAGTGGCTAAGACACTATCCATCATATTTGAGAAGTCATGGCAGTCTGGTGAAATTCCCATTTTTAAAAGGGAGAAAAAAGGAAGACCCAGGGAACTACAGACACGTCAGTCATACATCTGTGCCTGGCAAGATCATGGAGCAGATCCTCCTGGAAATTTTGCTAGGGCACATGGTAAATAAGGAGGTGATCGATGACAGCCAACATGCCTGCACTAAGGGCAAATCATGCCTGACAAATTTCGTGGCCTTCTACAATGTGGTTACAGTGTTGGTTAATAAGGGAAGAGCTACTGACATCATCTACCTGGAGTTGTGAAAAACATTTGACACTGTCCCTCATGACATACTTGTGTCTAAATTGGAGAGACAGGGATTTGACGGATGGACACATTTGGTAGATAAGGTATTGGCTGGATGTTTGCACTCAAAGAGTTGCAGTCAACAGCTCAATGTGCAAATGGAGAGCAGTGACAAGAGGCATTCCTCAGGGATTTGTACTGGGACCAGTGTTGTTTAATATCTTTGCTGGTAGCAAGGACAGTGGGACTGAGTGCACCCTCAGCAAGTCTGCCAATGACACCAAGCTGTGTGGTGCAGTCAACATGCTGGAGGGAAGGGATGTGCCATCCAGAGGGACCCTGACAGGCTTGAGAGGTGGGCCTGTGCAAACCTCATGAAGATCAAAGAGGCCAAGGGCAAGGTCCTGCTCATGGATCAGGGCAATCCCAAGCACAAATACAGGCTGGACAATGAGTAGATTGGGAGCAGCCCCGTGGAAGAGGACTTGGGGATATTAGTGGATGGAAAACTGACCATGAGCCAGCAATGTGCACTCACAGCCCATAAAGCCAACCGTATCCTGGGCTGTATTAAGAGAAGTGTGGCCAACAGGACGAAGGAGGTGATTCTCCTGCTCTTCTCCACTCTCATGAGACCACACCTGGAGTACCGTGTCCAGCTCTGGGGCCCCCAACACAAGAAGGACATGGACCTGCTTGAGCAGGTACAGAGGAAGCCACAAAGATGATCAGGGGGCTGGAGCACCTCCCTTATGAGGACAGGCTGAGAGAGTTAGGATTGTTCAGCTGAGAGAAGTCTCCAGGAATACCTTAGAGTGGTCTTCCAGTACTTAAAGGGAGCCTACAGGAAAGATGGGGAGGGACTCTTTGTCAGGGATTGAAGTGATAGGTGGTTTTAAACTGAAAGAAGGTAGATTTAGATTAGAGATTAGGAAGAAATTCTTTACTGTGAGGGTGGTGAGGCACTGGAACAGGTTGCCCAGAGACATTGTGGCTGCCCCCTCCCTGGAAGTGTTCAAGGCCATGTTGGACGGGGCTTTGAGCAACCTGGTCTATGTGGAAGGTGTCTCTGCCGATGGCAGGGAGATTGGAACTAGATGATCTGTAAAATCCCTTTAAACCCGAACCATTCTATGATGATAATGATGATGATGATGATGATGATGATGATGATGATGATATCAAAATATACTTTCAATCTGAAAGAATACCCTCAACGAATCCATTGTTTGACACACAGCTGCCTGCAGACAAGACAGAATCGCAAATGAGGTGTAATGCAAAGCTCTGGGAAAGTCAATCAGATTGTGCTAGATCATCCATACAGGAAATAGAACAAAAAGCTACTATGAACAGAGCTCTTCTTACACTGAGACAATAAATTTGTGATATAATATGTATTAGATGGGACCTCAAGATAAATGGCAATTTAAAGGGGAATTTAAGTGCATAAACAATAGATTTATCACCCTTTCAGAGATACAGGGGCTGATATAAATGACACAGGACCTACAGGAAACCTTATGTTTGAGTGCCAGTTATAAATGAGATAATTTTAAAATCTTATAAAATAGCATGAGACACTTGCTTATTTCACCCAAATCCCTTTCTAAGTGTTGCTCATTGCATTTAATATCCAGGATTTTCATTTCACCAGAAAAATCAAAGTAAAAAATGCTCTCTGCCTGGATTTACATTCTACATGTAAGAATAAGAGAGAAAAACGTGAGCTGGGAGCACGTTATGTTTGTTATATTCAAGGTATAATGTATTTCACCTTAGAGGTAAAAGTTAACCCAAAAAGCACAAAGTCATTCTTGAGGTTATACTCCACATGTATCTCCTCCAGGGAGACAATGCCCTGCCTCTTCCATCAGAGCTTCCAGGAGAACTATAAGCTAATGCACAGCTTCAAAACATATATATAGTCACAACTAACATTCCCACAATCTCAGAAATCGTCTGCTGCATTACTAATTGCATAAGCATTTTATTATGTATTAATGAGCAATAAAATACTTGACATACTTTTGGCAGCTTCTATTTTAATGAAAAATTGTAAAGATAAATACTTAATTTAAATATTATTTACAATATCAAGTAGATAGATTTGTAGTCATATACTTTGCTACATGACCAGGAAAAATATGTTTTAATTGTAATTTACATAAGTACGTAACCAGTGCCTCAAGAAAACCTTAAAAAGAACACATAAAGTATTCATATTTTTACTTAAAATAACATTAAAAATGAATGCATTCTCATTACATTGACTCATTAATATTTTCAATTTATTCATACTGTATTCTCTGTCTTATTTTTAGCTTACATTCTATTATTTAATAATTTCTTACCAAGCCCAAAGTTTTTTTTTTTCACTAAAACTCAATGCAGTGGGTGAGTAGATGGGTTTTAAAATATTTTTAATCAAACTTGCCTGTTTTATGTTCTCCAGGCAGAGAGATACATTAAAACCCATACATTCTTAAAATCCTGAAATTAGATGTGTAATTGGAATTAAATCTAGATATACTTCAACAAAGTATAGCTAATTTTACCATTTGTCAGACATAAGTCAGCATAGTATGGATATAAAGTTCTCTTAAATCAGCTGGTGAATGATGTGACTCATTCCCTGGAGCTGTAACATTTAATGCCAGTTAGGTAAAACAATCTAAAAGCAATGAGTCTCTGTAAGCAGCTCTGTCATTTAGCTGACCTGGAATATACGAAGTAAGCAAACAGGAAAACTATGAGATTTGGATTTGACCTTAAGGTTTCTTTAAAAAGTTGTAATATCCCATATTCCACAGCAGAACAGCAAAAATGAGATCTTTCTTGTGGAAACCCAGTGGAGACTTCCTTCATTTTCTTCCTTAGATTTTATTGTTAGAAGCTTTTCCTCGGGGTTTTGGTCCTTGCAAACTAAGAGCTAAATACAGAGTCAGGGTTATATTCAGTTCACTTGTAGAATGATATAGTATGTCTGACTTTAGTTAAGACTGATTTCATTTCTGTTGACAATACTCAATTTAAAATGTTGTCTTGGTTTTGGTTGGGATAGAGTTAATTTCTTTCCTAGTAGCTGGCACAGTGCTGTGTTTTGGATTTAGGATGAGAATATTATTGATAAAACACTGATCTTTTAGCTGAGCAATGTTTACACTAAGTCAAGGAATTTCCAACTTCTCACACTACCCCAGCAGCGAGCAGGCTGGGGGTGCACAATCACTTGTTTTGTGCATTCTAATTATTTTATCATTATTATTTTATTTTTATCACCATTATTAATATTTACCATTCTTTTTCTGTCCTACTAAATTGTCTTTATCTCAACCCAAGAATTTTACTTTATTTATTTATTTATTTATTTATTTATTTATTCTCTTCCTTATCCCTCTAGTGAGGAGTGAGCAAGCAGCTGTGCCGTGTTTAGCTGACTGCTGGGTTAAACCACAACAAATGTCTAAAGGGAAAAAGTACAGAAAATATGAAGAAAAATATTTGAAAAACCTACAGCCAAAATTACATTAAAAAAAAATCTCTATGTTGTTTTTTTAATTGCGTGGCAGTTCAGGCTTCTGAGGTACTTTAGAATGGACAATTACTTAATTTGAGGCCAATATGAATAATTCTGTTTCACATAATTGATTAAATATGTACTGAATTGGGCTTGAACCTTTCACCTGTCATCAAACTTCCACCCAAGATTCTCTAAAAAAGATGATGAATCTATATAGATGTTCTCTGACTTGTTCTCTGATTTTAAGATGCATTCGAATGCCATTCAGAATATGGCTCTTTACAAATTCAGGATCATACAGATTTCAACACACTATATTTTATGTTACAAAACTTTGATCGTCGCAGTTTAGACTCAGATATGCTCTCCGAATAGAGTTTCAAGTAAGTACAGATTTTTAACATACGTTGTATATAGAAAGTTACACAAGGAATGGCTGATGTATGCTGTGTGATTTAACTCAAAGAAGAATCTTTAATGCACATTTAGTGATCCCTTGTTATCTAGCCCAGTCTCAGAAACACTAGACTGTTTTAACCATCATGTAATTAGCATCACAAATAGCCACAGAGAAGTTGATTTGGACTGGAAAGTTGAATTTTCTGGGTTTGGGATGCTCACTTGGGGGTAGCTAGAATACCTTACTGTCTGGGACTGAGAGTCTCAGACCTGTTCCTCTTGACAAGGATCATACATTATATATCATTCACAAGATGTACTAGGACATGTTCTTGTAACCATGTATATTAATGTCTTTTGTGTGGTAATATATTTTTAAAATATACTTTAAAGGAACACGGATATTAAAGTATTGCCATTATTTGATACCTTTTAAAATGCATTGCTACTACTGTTTTTGTCTCCAGCATTAATTAAATTTTCACTACACAGTAGTTCTCCATCAGTAAAGGCATACCTCCCTCTGCTAGCTATATGCTAGCTCTTATTAGTTGTTATGTCATGCTAGCATTTCTTCCTTCTTTAGTTTCCTTTATAGCCTGCAGCACAGATTTTCATAGGTATGGTCTCCTGGATTTTCTGGTTCCATTTGATTTATTCTCACTGATTAATTTCCAGCTGTTTCCATATTTCATATGTCATTGGTATTTTTGATAGCTGCCTTCAGATCTTACATTTTTTATTCTTTTTCTTACAGGTGCCTCTTTCCTAGATACTGGTATGCTTTTTTTTCCCTTCCTTTTGCAACCATTTCATCCCAGATCTAGAGAACATTTGAAATACAGGCATTTTTTAAATTACTCTTAGAACTTAGTTAAAACATAGAAAAATATGCAATAATTTTGTTTTCTTTCTCCAAAATCTCAAAAAAAATTCAATTTTTTATGATATCCAGCTTAGTCTATATGTGATAATTTTTGTATCATAGTGGGTTTTTCATAAGGATGTAATGTAAATCCTACATAATTTTTAACTCACTTTCTCTTAAATTCACAACATATCAATGTAGAAAACATTGCAATTGATGTTACAGTGAAATGGACTGTGGTGTTTTCTTAAGAAACATAATTTAAAATTTAAATTAGTTTTTTAATATTCTATACTGGCACCTGACTCTCTATGAAAATAAAAATTAAATCAATGATATAAAAAATATTTTCCTGATTTTCTGCAAGAATTTAGCTCTGAATTTGTATCAGTGTTTATCTCTTATATTTTAGGAACTGGGCTGCAATCTTCCACCATTGTTAAATCCAAAACTACTTTATTGCCATAGAAACAAAACAAAACAACAACAAAAACTGGCAGTAGTTTTAAAATATTAGTTTATACCTGCTCTGAAACAGTCAGATGACCCAGCGCTTGAAATCCCACTAGCTGCTTGGTGTCATAACCTCTCACATGTTAATTTTCCATGTGTTTATCTCTTACAGTGAACAAAAATAATGCTCACTTTTCTTAATCTGCTACAGATTCTGTGCTAACCATGAACATTTCTATGGTGGGAAATAAGGTAGAAAGTGACCTGAAAATTTGAAGCGGAGAGAAAGTAATTTATGAAACTGAATAAAACAGAGGGGGGAAAGAGCTGTAATAGGGTCCTTATAGTCTGCAAAAACCCAAGCATTAAAAACTCACCTATAACTACATACAGAGAGGAAGAAGAAAAAAACAGGACTGTTGTCAAAAGACCTCTACCAACAGGGTGGTATTTCCAACATTTGAATCCTTTTTCTTCTGCATTCATATTTCAGTGCTGTGACACAAATAAGGTTGCAATACTTTAACAAGACACCACACCCAACCTGAGCCAAACATTGAGGTTGGCATTTCACAAAATTACTAAACAGGAATCTCTTCTTGCTGTCACTGGAAGGAAGAGTTCTGCATCCTCCACTTCCAAAGATTGCACTAGCTTTAGTGCTCAGCTGATCCATTTTTCAGTTGTTTTGGTGTCATAAACTACCAGAAAGAAAGTATAATAGCAATTGGTTTACTTTGCAATTACTTAGTTGGGTCATTTCTTACTGCAGGGTCAGATAAGCACAACCATCTGATCAGCAAAGCCAACAGGAGAAGAGAAGGAAGGGTAGTGTGAGCCATTGTAACAACTTAGCCATCTCAGAGATGTTTATATTCCCACTGTTCCCCACTTCCATGGAAATAGCAGCAGCTTTAAATCAAGTGATGATTCAAAAACTTATTGTGTATGTATGTCAGCCACTGAGTTATAAGGAACAATGTTTCTCAGTGTGCAGCCTCCCCAGTTATCATGTCACTGTGTCATAGTGTGGCACTGTCTTACCCTGATGTCACCTCCACCAGTTCCTCTATGGGTGAAGGCTAGCAGGTGGATTTTACCTATTTTTTGAATTATGATAATTATGCCAGTTAGAGCCCCTAAATTAATTCTTTTGTCTGATAATCATTAAAGATGACTATGTAAGAAGAATGTACTAAAAGTATGTTGGCAGATATAAGTGTAATAGGCCTATAGAAAGAAAAGACAAAAGATAAATTTTATGCAGGTCAGGTCTAAGGTTTTGATTGTGTCTCCACATTGTGAAATTGTAAAGGGGGAGAAAAGTCTCTCCCCAGCACTGCAGTGGGAGAGTGTTAAGCCAACTTAAGCAATATTCTTCAACTGCTCAGTCTTTGAATACGGGGTGAATGAAGCAATCAGTGAGAGTTTGGAATGAATGCACCTCTTCACACAAAATCTGAACAGGACACTTCAGATGCCTGAAATACAATCAGATGAGAAAGACTTGCAAAGCTGTGATTCTACAGGCTTTTCTTGAAGGCAGCACTAGCTTGTATCCTTTGGACCAGACTTTCTGTCTTACCTATATATCACCTTCATCCTTGCATCGTTATAGCTATTCAAGAAACTAAACAGGATCAGAAAATTCATAATACTGAAAAATGTCCCTTAATTTCTGAGTTTGAGTCACTTTCAACTAAATCTGTTGTGCACACACACACACACACACACACACACACACAATAAATAAATAATTAATTAATTAAAAAATAATAATAATAATAAAAAAAAAAAAACAAACAACCAAACACGCATAATCCAGTGGAGAGAAGACTTTTAAAATACAATATCCTCATGTCATAGAGACACTTTAAGACTTCACTGGACTGGAATCTTTGCTTGGTTCTTCCAGCATTACTGCAAATCCTGTCAAATACAACAGAGATAATGTTAGTTTTCCTGTAGAATTCACTTGCATTTATGAGGTGGGTTTTTTTCAGTATTGAAATACTTAATTTATCTTTAGATCTCTAAAATTTAGCTATGTGTGTTCTAATAGAAACAACTACTCTTTATCTAAAGAAAACTTTATGGTGTTGTGAAACCTTGTCTTGTATTGGGTCTGGCTGAGATTGAGTTAATTTTTCCCCACAACAGCCCTCATAGTGCTGTGCTTTTCATTGGTAGCTAGAAAGGTGTTGATAACACACCAGTGTTTTGGCTACTGCTGAACAGTGTCAGCACAGCATCCAGGCTGTTTCTCTCCAACATCCGCCCCCCACCAGTAGGGAAGGGACATAACCAGGACAGCTGACATAAACTCACCAAAGAGATATTCCATACCACATGATGTCTGCCCAGCAATGAGAGTGGAGGGAAAAGAAAAGGAAGGAGAGGCATTCGTTGTTTACATTTGTCTCATGGAGCAACCACCACATGTAGTGAAGCCCTGCTTCCTGGGAAGTGACCAGACACCTCCTGTTGATGGGAAATAAAGATTTGCTTTTGCACACAACCTTTGCATTAGCTTTATTGAACTGTCCTTATCTTGACCCACAAGTCATTCATTATATTCTCTTTCCCCTGTCTAGTTGAGGAGAGAGAGTGATAGAGCAGTTTTGGTGGATACCTGGCATCTAGCCAAGGTCAAACCACCACATGTTTTTTATCTTAAAATCCTCCTATTCTCCAATACACTAGGTCTCTATTTGCATAATTGTTATCTGTCAGTTTTCCATCAACTAAATGACCATTCATTATGTTTTAAATTTTTTTCTGTATTTAAGTGATATCAGAATTTATGTCACCCAAAAGTAAACAAAACTGAGGAAGTCATATCTTTTTGTTAAGACATCTGAAGTTCCTAATTTACTCAGATTATGTCTTTTGTTAGTTTATGCAACATGGGCCATTAGAGCTAGCAAAGATCTATTAGATAAAGTACTTGGTTCAGTCTTAGAGTAGCCCTTAATTCTATCTCAATTTTAATGCTATGCACACAAGGTAATAATTACCTTTTCTTTTAAATAAGAAAATGGAGATACTCTTAAATATTACTTAAATATTTGATGAGCCAAAGTGAGCCTTCCACTTACATTTTGCCCAATTAAAACTTAGTGTCAACATAGCTTCTAGTACCTAAAATTAATAGCTGGCAAGGATCAAAGAATGTGAAGTGGAACTCAAGGTACAGGGGCCTAGCCTTACATACATTTTCAAAATTGATGATTGTTGTTGGTTTAGGAGATTTGTTGTCATATTTAGAAGCTTTTAAATGAACATTTGTCTCGATAACACCTGATAGCCAGAGAAATGCTTATTCAATCCCATTTAAGTAATAGAGAACAAGATGATCAGAAAGAAAGGAAGTCGAAAAAGTTCCTATTAGGAATTTCTTGGAGAGAAGGGAGTGAATATAAATCTTTTCATTCTTATACATGCGTCCTGGACAATGAGACATCTCTTACAATTTTTTCATCTTTCAATTACATTGAAAGTGCAGCTCAGGTTAGAAGGGAAGTCAGGAGGTCTCCAGTCTAATCTCCTGATCACAGCAGGAAGACTTCTGAGGTCAGACAGCCAGTTGCTCAGGGTTTTTTTCCAGCTGGGTCTTGAAAACCTCCAAGGATGGAGATAGCACAGTTTCTCTGGGCAAACTGCTCCACTGCTGGGCTGTTCTCAGGGATAAAAATATTTTCTCTATATCCAGACTGAACACCTCTTTTCTGAGTTTATGTTCATTCTTTCTCCAGCCTGAATAGGTCTCTCTGAACAGCAGCATTGCCTGTGAGTATATTTACACCCCCCTTGTACCCCTCAATAATTATCTGTATTATAGGTACATATCATCCCAGTCAGGCTGAAGCTGGGTTTATGTTTCCCATGTGCATAATTTTCAGATGTTTCTGGTGTTTCACAAAATATGAGTAAAGAGCTTTCTAGCTTTCTCTAACCTGAGAAATCGTCAAATCTCTCTGTGTTAGTATCACCACCACCTTTCCCTTGAATGAGATCTTCACTGTCAATTGTGTTAAGATTTATTTTTTCTTTATCTTCAGATTCCTTTAACGGGGTGACAATTTGGAAGTTGGAGGACTTATGCAGGAACCCAGTATAAAAAGATGATTTTGACTTTCAGAAATAATCATCTCTCTTCCACTTCTTTTTGGGCCAGCTTGTAAGGTTTTCAAAGCTCTAATTAGGATATGACTTCAAATTTCACCTCAATTAGTTTGGCAACACTTCCTTCTCTCTTGTATATTTACACAAATTATAAAGCCTTAGCTCAGCAAAACTCTTTTGTTCATCCCCCAGCTAAGGGAAGGTCATGTTTGCAATTTTTCCTCCATGCTTTAAACTCAAAGGTTAAAATATGATGTTTAAATGGTGACAGAGAAGTCTCAATGAAGAAATTGGGGTCTATGACCTCAATCTCTGTCATTTGGAGTGAAAGGGGGGAGAATCATTCTGTGTTTGTTAGCTGAACTACAGTAACCTGTACCTGACAATGTAACCTATTGCATTTTTGAGCATTTTCAGATCCGATCAAAAGCATCAAAGTCTCTGTAAATAACACATTGCAGTAAATTGTCTCTCATTTAAAACTAAAACCAGAAAAACAACTATTTCATGACAAAAATAATTATATAGACTGTGAGAAATTATGTATAATGCATATTTTTAATAATTTAATTTCCCACCACCTGGAAAAGTCTAATTGTATTTTCATATTAGATTTGGGTTTAGCTTGTATGTAGTATTAGGAGATCAGGCAGGGTAGTTACTAGTATCAGAGGAGCAGGCAAGTTTAGAACAAGGTAAGAGAATGAAATGATTACATGGAAGTCAAGAGTGAAATAAAAGTAAAAACTGTTGTCTTGAAAACCATTTAAAATCCCATTAAAAGTGTGGAAAGGGTTTGGCTTTTCTGATGCAACTGTTCAGCAAAAATTAGTATTTGTTGTCTGAAGTGTAGATAATGGAAACACTGAAGCAAATTCATAACCCTAAGATAAGTTCTCTTACTAAGATACTAAATTATATATTTCTAGAAAGAAAATTCCATAATCCAAGCCTTATTTTGCAGCCTAAATCAATAAATTGTGAATCAGTAAAAGGGGAGGAAAGGACAGGTGTTTATTAATAGCTAACTTTACTTCCAAATGCACTAAAATATATTAAAATAAATACTATTGTGTCTAGTGATGTAATTTTTATTTTCTAGAAAAAAAATGTTAAACATTATTATTTTAGCAAATAGCTTTAGAGTTTTTGGAATCCTGGGTTTAGACAGATTTCCTTTACAAGCTTTCATGAGCCCTCTAAAATCAAGTTTGGCTGCCAAGTTAGACAAACTCCTATAGCAAATTAATGACTTGTTGAAATTCCACTGTGCCTCAGTAAGAAGCAAAGGTAAATCTGTAAAAAGGACAATTACTATATCTTCTTTCTTTTGTGCAGCTTTTCTCCATAAGGTCAAAATTATACACATATTATGATATAATAAGAAGTCATATTTGACTGCTACTAAATTGTGCTTCAAGGCTTTCTGTAGCTCCAGTTCAGTTTGTACATATATGGAAGGGCTGTTTTTTTAATTCTAGCATCTCTTCAAAGTTACAACCAAAGTTATTTGTTACATGTCTCCTTGCAAGAAATCCAAGTTTCTCCCTTTTTGTTTCCAACAGTTCATTCATGTTTCCTGCACAACTCAGAGGTCAATAGTTTGTGAGACAAGAAAGAACAACAAGAAGGTTACAATTTGTGGGAGGAGGGCACCTTAAGAAAGTTCTGTTACTGAACTAACTAGAAACTCAATGCCACAAGCAAAACGTCTTTGTTTTTTTTTTCTGTTGTAAACCTATTGGTTGTAAAAGTTAATATTTTTCATTCTGTTTCCAAATTAAAACGTTAAAAGTATTGATGTATTAGGAATAATATTCTTCTTGCAGCTTTAAAAATAGTTTCACTGTTCTGTTTGTCTCCTTTGCTTCTATAAAAGAGGTATTTTGAACTTTCAGTGTCTTTATGCTCTCTTGAAAATAGAACTTTTAAAGTTGTCCTCTTAAAAAAGTCTAAAACCAGTGCATGGCAATTTTTTATTTTCTAGCTTCAAGAATAATTAACAAGTAAACTGCATGAACACGTTTCTTTTGCTCAAAAATTCATTAATAATTCGGTCACATATTCTGCAAGGTTATACATGGGACTTGCAAAATGTGGTATCATGGGTTTTATTTAACAAATGAAAACAGAGGGGCGTCACAGTTCAAATAAAGTTAGACAAATATTAATATGATCAGCATTTGTTTCAATGTACTCTTTTTCAAGGAAGGGAGAAGTAGAAAGGACAATGTACTGAGAAGTAGAATGGAACTGAAGAATAAAATAGGAAAGGTAGGCAAATTTTTAAAACAATGTACAGGTTTTGAGAGAGAAGGGAAGTGGAGAAAATTAGGTGGAAGAACAGAAAAACACAGAATGCAGAGGAGTTATGCAACATATGGTAAAAATATGTGAGAAGGAAGAAAGGAAGTGGGAAAGGCAAAAAGAAAAGCAGGAAAGGGGTTATTGTATAAGACTAGAGTGGTGGAAAAGATATATAAAGCATTATAAGGAAAAAAAATATATATATATAAAAAGGGACCTTTTACTTCTAAACTTTACGCTGTATAAGATCATTTTTTTTTTTTTCTAGTCAAAATTCCCTATAATTAAAAAAATCCACTTTTTTTTTTTTTTTTCCAGCTGAATTTCTGTTTTTTCATTTCCTAGGAGTACTGCCATGGTTCATCTAACTAAGTATGTTAGTGGAGAGTAATATGTGTTTGAAGGTATGTTAAAACACCCTTCCCTTTACTAGAAGACAAAAATAAAATAATCTTTCTTGTATTACAGGCAACCAAATAGGAGATATAAATCCATACTGTTCCATGCAAGAATCATTCAAGATATAAAATTCAAATTCACAAGTCCACATCCCAGGGTTGAGCTGTGACAGGATTTTGCTTTAGCTCTTCTACTAGAGAATAGAAATAAAAGTACAATATGAAACTCAGCATCCTAGGGCATTTCATAGAATCATAGAATCATAGAATGGACTGAGTTGGGAGGGATCTTACAGATCATCTAGTTCCAAACCCCCTGCCATGGTGGCGGTTCCACTGACCAGGCTGCTCAAAGCCCCGTCCAACCTGACCTTGAACACTGCCAGGGAGGGGGCAGCAACAACCTCTCTGGACCACTTGTTACAATGTCTCACTGCCCTTCCCATGAAGAAAGTCTTCCATATATCTAATCTAAATCTACCTTCTTTCAGTTTAATGCCATTACCCCTTGTCCTATCACTACATGGCCTTGTATATAATCCCTGTCCAGCTTTGCTTTTTTGCAATATGGGTTTATCAGAGATACTGCTAGATTAATCTAACAAGTTTTTTTGGTTTGTTTTTTTTTTTTATAAGACATAAAATTCTAAGCTAAGAAATCCAGCAATACTCATTTACCTGGATTTAAAGACCCTGCCATATTGGCACAAAACATGTAACAGATCATGAGGATTCAAAAAATTCATAAGGTCAAGAGGTAACATTAAGAAGGAAAGTTACAGGTTTCTGTAAAATCCTTAAGATTCTTTCTTGCTTAATATGTCTTATTTATGACTATAATACAAATAGGTAGAATGAGGAGATGAAGTTTGGTCAGGAAACAACTGCAAGAAAGTTTTTTTTTTTTCCAGTACAGAAGCAGCCTGGGATATCATCAAGGAAAAACTGTCTAAGAGAAAATCTTGAAATGCAATAGGATCAAGATTAATTTCAACAGTACAAAGCAATCCTGTGGAATAACAAAAAAAAAAAAAAAAAAAAAAAAAAACTATAAACTAGGAACCAGTTGTCTGGAAAGGACTAGAGAATAAAAAGTCATGGGCTTGCTAGCTGAGTACAATATGGCTATAAAGCATTGACATGACGCATGCAAGGATAGTCAAATATGTTTGTAGGTTGCTATATTAATTTTCATGGACAAAGAAAGTGGTTTAGTTTTATTGTATGAAGTGCTATAGCAGACTTCATCTGGACTATTGTGTGTAGAACTGATCATCCAAGACAGATGATTAAGAAAGTTGATTTTACAGAACTGTTAAGCAAAGAGTTGTATTGCATGAGAACAAAGTATCTGCACACCCATAAAAAGACCTTGAAGAAAATTAAACTGGGAATCAAATAATTGAATATTGAGACAGTGGAAAAAAGTCTTGTCTTTTCAACAAGGTTAGCAGAACTCTAGTATTTAAAGATTAAGCTGCAAAATCTTATCATAAACAAAGATATATAAGAAGATACTTGATCTAAAGAGGAAATGGAACCGACAAATTGAAGGGTACACTCCAGTACTATGCACTTGTTTTCTCAACAATTTCATACCAGGCTCTCCTCCAATTTCTTTTATTACTAAGAAAATTTTATTGACATTAACTCTGAAACATCATTGCATTCCTATATTTCTAGTATTTAAACAAAACTAGTTTGTTGTCGAAGGGTCTTCATAATTCTATTTTCTTTGTCATAATTCTATTTTCCAAGGTATGTTTTAAATTAAAGTTCCCTTTCCTTAAACACTCTATCATTGAATCTGAATCTTCTCTATTAATTCCATCTTTCAATTTCTGTTATATGTCATTCTCTTTTACAAAGAAGTTCAGACATCCCAAGAGTATGGTAAATATGAATAATTTTCCATGTTAAAACCAATGTAATTTAAACTAACTGAATTTTCCGTCTTCCTTTTGTGATGTATGGAGTATATTTCAAATCTCACTAAGGAAATCAGCATTTATCTAGTTCATGACATTTTTTAAATTATAATTGTTCTCATGCTAATTCATTTTCTTGAAACCTTGCTATGTTTATACACTCTTAAATGTCATGATGAAAATATTAACATCATAGGCATTTTTATTCATTATTTCATGTAAGCATCCACATGGGGATTATTGAACGCAGTGAAACACATCCATTTGTGTCTATTCAAAGTGTAAGGAATGTGTCTGAAATGAATTAAAGAACTTCAATATTGCAGTCTTAACCTGAGTAGTATTATATTTACTGGATTAAATATTCATAAAGTTTATGCTTCAAATTATATTTAACATTGCAAATTAAATACAGCAGTTAAAAATTGTCAAACAGATCATTTCTGAATGCAAGATAACTGATGTTCCTTACCAGTGTCACTCTAAAACAGAGAATGAATCCAATAAATATTGTTATTCTCAATCAAAAGACAAATTTACTCTATTTTTATTGATTAATTCCTGACCCATGCCTGTGTTTCCAGTATTCAGATTAAATTGAATGTCCTTATCTAATAAATTAATATTGTTTATAGAAAAATAACTAAATGCACTTAGATATAGTAAATATTAGTCTGATAACCTTCACTTACCAGCCATCTAAGATGTTATTTTTCCCCTGTCAAAGTAGATCAAACTATAAGAAGATAAAATGAATTTATTTCTCTTTCAGGATCTGCAACTCCTCCATTGACTCCTCCAAAGCAAATCTCCTAGAGACTGAAAGAATATGCACAGTTATCAAATCATGTTATAGAAATCATTTCAAACTTCCTCTTGAATTGATGCAATACACCATGAAGTCACATTTTTTCAGGTAGGTAAAGCAGATTTTTTATATAATCAGAATCATAGAATGGATTGGAAGGAACACTTCCACATAGACCAGGTTGCTCAAAGCCCCGTCCAACATGGCCTTGAACACTTCCAGGGATGGGGCAGCCACAATGTCTCTGGGCAACCTGTTCCAGTGCCTCACCACCCTCACAGTAAAGAATTTCTTCCTAATCTCTAATCTAAATCTACCTTCTTTCAGTTTAAAACCACCTATCACTTCAATCCCTGACAAAGAGTCCCTCCCCATCTTTCCTGTAGGCTCCCTTTAAGTACTGGAAGGCCACTCTAAGGTCTGCTTGGAGACTTCTCTCGGCTGAACAATCCTAACTCTCTCAGCCTGTCCTCATAAGGGAGGTGCTCCAGCCCCCTGATCATCTTTGTGGCCTCCTCTGTACCTGCTCAAGCAGGTCCATGTCCTTCTTGTGTTGGGGGCCCCAGAGCTGGACACGGTACTCCAGGTGTGGTCTCATGAGAGTGGAGAAGAGCAGGAGAATCACCTCCTTCGTCCTGTTGGCCACACTTCTCTTAATACAGCCCAGGATACGGTTGGCTTTATGGGCTGTGAGTGCACATTGCTGGCTCATGGTCAGTTTTCCATCCACTAATACTCCCAAGCCCTCTTCCACAGGGCTGCTCCCAATCTACTCATTGTCCAGCCTGTATTTGTGCTTGGGATTGCCCTGATCCATGAGCAGGACCTTGCCCTTGGCCTTTTTGATCTTCATGAGGTTTGCACAGGCCCACCTCTCAAGCCTGTCAGGGTCCCTCTGGATGGCACATCCCTTCCCTCCAGCGTGTTGACTGCACCACACAGCTTGGTGTCATTGGCAGACTTGCTGAGGGTGCACTCAGTCCCACTGTCCTTGCTACCAGCAAAGACATTAAACAACACTGGTCCCAGTACAAATCCCTGAGGAATGCCTCTTGTCACTGCTCTCCATTTGTACATTGAGCTGATGGGTCTGTAGTTCCCTGGGTCTTCCTTTTTCCCCTTTTTAAAAATGGGAGTTATCTTTCCCTTTTTTCAGTCAGCAGGAACTTCAGCAGATGAAGGTTCCACTGAGATATGAACTCGAATCTCTTTTACTGGACAGACAGCAAGAAGGAGACAACAAAGAGATCAAAGGAACAAAATACATTACTGAAGTCATAAACTTGATGAGTGAGAAGAGCAATACTCAAGGATGGGCAGCCCTGGTAGAATTCCAGGTTCACAATGCACAATACTAATTAAGTTAATGATATTGACAATATGTGGATGTCAAATCAGATGAAAAGCAGACAGAAAGCATTTTGCACATTTAAGAAGAAAGAGCAAAATATTTTAATGAGATTGTGATTAATTTGTGGTTCTCATCTACAGGGACAAAAATCATATTCTTTAATGTGTTTGGCTGTTGATCATACATGAGACAGCTTATGTGGCTTTACTGCCACTTTCTCATAGACAAGACTGCTGTTAGGTTTGTGGAAGACAACAATCTCATAAAAAAACTGTTACACTGTCCCAATGGCTATTATTCATGATGAGAATATTTAAGTTAGAAGAAAAGACTCAGTGACTTCTCATTAACACTAACTTAAAGTATTAAAAAAATAATAATGAAGGCCTATGCTAGCTATATTATGAAACTAGAAATTTGTTTCTTAATATGAGTTGGGGGTCCTTAGTCTGGAAGCCCTTATATTCTCTTGGAGAGGATGAAGCAAGCCAGTTGTACTGAGAAAGGACTATTTCTCTTCCTGCTCAATCAATTCTGCTTAAGCATCAGCAAAAAATAGAATTGTTCATTTTACAATGAATATTTGATAGGCAGTTCTACTTTTACCGAGCCCTAAGTGGAAATGAACTAGTGAGGAAGGAAATTATCAGATTTTACGTATCTAAATTATGTCACAAATGTACCCCTTTCTGCACAACCTATTTGATCTAAGTTTGAGGAAAAAAAGAAAGTTAATGAGCTTGAGAACTGTCTGAAACATGCGAACAATACGGAAAATCTTGTTTATACCTAGAATTTCAAAGTAAATTGCTACTTTATTCCAAAACCAATTACATTGGCATAAACAAATTTGGTGTTTTGGTTTGTGTTTTGTTGTTGTTGTTGTTGTTGGTTTGGTTTGGTTTGGTTTTTTTTTTTAATAGACCAGAAGTTAATAATAAAACTCAGTTACTATGCAGAGGGTGCCATATTACTAACTAATGTGGTGTTACAAATTGGACAAACCAGTATACTTCCTATGGCAATAGATGAAAAATTGGAAAGTTCTCTTCTGTGTATTCAAATTCATCATTCTCTCTGAGTGCCATAAAATGCTTTATGGTTTTTTGCAGAGTTAATACTCCTGGCTCTATTGCCACAAGTGTGTTGTTTTTTTTTTTGTTTGATTGTTTGTTTTTCATGTTAAAATGCCTTTGCAGAAGACAGAAAGATATAGCAAGAATTTTTATATTAACAAACAGGAACAAAATACATGACAGCATCATATGAAACCAAATGAATTATCATCCATAAATAGAGAAAACATGATATGTTCTTTAATTACAGTAAAGGTATTTTTTTCCAACTTCCTTTTGCATAAACTCAAAATGAATAAATATTTATAGTGTATAGTGTGACTACTTTAAGTAACACTGTGTATAGGTTTTTATGAGGAAATATATTATGATCCTTCCCCAGGTGTTTTTGTTTTTTTGTTTTTTTGTTTTTTTTAATAAATATTTGTCCTTTCTATTTTGACTTATATTATCTTACAGTATATATTCTTCCAGTATGAAATTCACTTCCAGTATGATTCAGAATTATATTAACCATGTTTCTGCTCTGTTTTGAATGGATGTTGGGGTGGAAATTTAAATGAAGTCTGAGAAATTAGTTCATTCCACTTTCAATATGTGTAAAATATTCAAGGATATAATTTTATTGTTAACAGGAGACTTGTCTGCATATATTCAATGTCATGAGGTAAGAATGATTTCCCTGTTATAACTAAATAATTCTCAAAATAGATGTGTGAATAAATCTCTGAATTGTGCAAGATAAAGTAAAAGATCATTGCAATATCAACAGTAACATGTAGGGACTAACAATAAAATCTAGTTACCACAAATGATGACTCAATATTACCTTCCAGATGGAGATTACCTCTGTTTAGCTAACAAATATGTTCCTCTTTATTAATGAGTGAGGCCTTCTTCACAGTGTTTTAAAATATAACATATCTTAAAATTGTTATTACAGTTGAAGACTATTTGAAAATTGCAATGAATATTTTTCTACTGCCAACCATTACTCCAATATAGGTTTATGTATATTGCAACATAGTAGAAATGTATGTGCTACCAGATACAGGGTCCAGAATGAAAGTTTAAAATGGTGGAGACAGTAGACCCCATCTTAAAAATTCTTTAAATTTTACTAATACATTGCCAAGAATATGCTTAATGATTTTTTGAGCTCTTTCTCCTCAAGTTCAAATGACTAGGAATAATAATAATAATAATAATAATAATAATAATAATAATAATAATAACGGATCTGGTTAAAACTTTTCAGCTGTATTATTTTTCCACTGAAATTAATCAAATTGTCAAACCTGTATTTTTCTACATGAAGTTTGTTTTAATAAGACTATTTATTTATATTTTTTAAAAAATATTTATTTGACAATTTTCTTTTTAGTTTCAAACATTCAATTGTAAATTTTGTTGTAAATAAACTACTACTATTAATGCAAATTTGAATATAATAAAAATATTTTCAGCAATGTTGAAATCACCAAAACATTTTAAATTAACGTTATTGAATTTGAATTTAATTTATTTTAATTTGAATTATTATTTTCTATTGTGGACTCACACATTAATACAAAAAAAAATCAGAACTACAAACAATTTGAAGGAGTAGGGAAAAGGACTTTCCAAAAGCAACTGTGTATTCTGTGACAAATTTGCTATACTATTCAAATTCTTCCTATACTTACTTTAATAAGACAATAGATAGATTTTATATTATCTTGCCCAGCTATCCACATAGTTTTTCATGAAACATATGACCAAAAGTGACAGGGTCTCCATGGTCAAACATAATAATAAACAGCTCATAGCAGTCATGAATTTACATTGATCTCTAAGAAAGTGTACAGTTCCTCTCACAACACAAGCCACACATCATTTTCACAGCTTGCTGATCACTCAAACACCTTAGTGTAAGAGGCAGTCCCATAATAAATTGTACCATGCTATTGAAAGCAAAAAATATGTCAGAAATACATTAAAGATACTTTTTACATTTGTTTGGAGTTATTACTTAAAATTATTTAAATTCTTTTAGGAAGTAATGAATAATAGATGGAGGAGAACACTTCCAACAGTCATTTATTCCACCCTGGAAAAATTTTTACCAATCCCCAACAATGTTTATTTCTGGCTGAGTAAGCAAAATGCAGATATGAAAGGCCCAAAAGATTTTAAAGCAATGCAAGTTGGGTCCCTGATGTTCCACTTTAGAGATGAAGAAGCTATCATGCTTCAGGATAAATGAAAACAAAAAGTAGAAAGAAGGGTTAACATTTGGGGAAATAAACTCTTAAATGTTGACTTAAATGCAAACTGTTGAATTCCTGAAGAACTCTAAAGAAACTCCATGCATACAACATAACACTTTTCCTCTTGTGAAACTAAAATATTATTCATTTTTAAAATGTGGTATTATAATTTGCAGGTTTACCCCTCAAAGAACAAGTGTAATATTCCTTGGTTGGTGTTTTAACATTGCTTAAGTAGAAAATCACTTGTACAAAATCCATTATTTCTTATTTCCTATAGGAAAAGAACGTTAGTTGTCTTTTAATACTTATCTCAGGTGTTGGAAGCCACGGATGTAGAGTTGGTAACATGCAGGTAGAACTCCTAATGTAGTTAAATAGATAAAATTAATAGCTTTATACCCACTAACTTCACATTTCATGATTGGAGATGGCTTCATTATTTACGAATGCCACAGGCATTAGATATCACTTGGAGACAGAAATTTGTTTAAACATCTTTATATGTTTTGAACACTGAGTGTTTTAATGATACCTTTTCTTGTAGTGAAACATCAGTAGTCATTTAGAGAACATTCAAGGGTGTGTCTGGAAAGAATTATTAAATTGGAATAGGATGGAACAGACTTTCTGTAATCCAGAATTAACCTGTCATGAGAAGTGATGTCACAGCCCCCTCTCCCTTACAGAGCTAATGCTCTGTGCACACATACCTAAAGTATCATACCATTTTGACTGGTATCATAGCAATCGTGAGATGCAGTCCTCTGATGCATGGATACCTGTATCAGTGTAGGAAAGCAGGACATCAGTGGATATAGATTCATAGTAGAACAACAGACTAAATCAGTGTCATTAACAAAAATGTGATGTTATTTTGCTTTTTATTAGTTTATTTTATTTTTTATTATTTTATTATTATAGTCTATATTTAGTTTAATTTAGTCTACTATGAGATTACATAGGTTTTAAAAATTTCACATTCAACCCCTATTTAATAATATAAATTATAAAATTTAATTATTGATCTTCTTCAACAACCCACTTTAGGAGAGCATTGTAACAATTACTAAATTTACATAAAAGTCTGTTTTGATTTTGTAATCCCATTGCAGGAGACATTCCTTCTTTACATTCTCTAACCTGTCATATTTCTTTGTGCATAACAGTGTCACACTGTGCATTGAAAGATAATGGGTAAACTATATTTCAGAATTTAATTTTTGGCAACAAATGTTTCTTAGAGCCACATTTTGTCATGCTGTTAAATATCTCTGGATTAAATCCCTGGAAAACACTTAAGAGCAAAACTGGTTAAATTTCCAAATGTTGGAATCAAAAGTAAAAACGAAAACTTGAAGACAGTATGTTTCTTTTTATGGCATTCCTAAGTGTAAAAACAGCATGTCACATGTAGCTGTTGTCATAATCTTGCCATACCTCTGAGCAGGATGTATTGTAAACAGCAAACTTAACACGCAGATATTAGAAACAGTGTCTGCATTTTATTGAAGAACATGAAGACAGTCTGCTGCAGGGCTACAAAAGTAGTTTTCATGCCTGTTGCATTAAAAATAGAGTAACATGGTCACTAGAAAAAGGGATAGTATCAGCTATTAAATTACATCCCCTTTATTCAGGCTAAGAATCAATTGCCATAACTATGATAATTGCCCGGCATATGTTAGCAAATATTGGCTTTATTAATAGTAACCATTAAAAGTCCACAAAACAAAATCTTTATCCAGTAATGTCTTTCACTTTGTGTAATAATGTTATCTGTACAAAATAAGTATAAAGCAAATGTAAAATGCTACTGAAACAGTAAGTTAGTATTTTATGTTCACTTCTGAATAATTTGCCATAGTGCAACACAAATGTCACAAGATAAAATATAAAGATGAATCAAAGCCAAATAGACAGATTCCAATTCTCTATAAACTCACTGTTACCAGCCCTTGCAATCTGTATGAACCGCATGCTAAAGCCTTCCCTCTACCAAAAGCCATAATACCTTAAAAGAAGCAAGTTTTGGAGGAAATTAATGACAACTCCTTCTGTTCTCCTGCAACACTGAGAAGAAGCCTGGGTTGGGCATATAGGTGAACCTGAATGAGCCAGCAATATCAGTCCCAGCACTTCTTTCTAGCTGACTTTAGCCCATAACTGAGGATTTAGGTTGCCCACATTACTGGTTTTGATCCAAATACTCTTCCAGAAGCACAGGATGGCGGTGTCATTCGTTTGTCATTTTTTGTAATCTTTTCTACCCAGAAAGTGAAACAAAGTTACTCTCATCAAGCTGTAGATTTAATTCTTTTTCTCTCTGTGCCACTAATTTCACTATTTTTGATGTTGCACTCCACTTACAGCCCTGGATATTACATGTATAAAGACAAGCGAAAAAAATCTCCTGATCTCATACTATTGTGTAGTTAGTCGATTCAAACAAGGAGCACAGACAAATAAAAATGAAAAGTATGAAACATACCATAGATTGTTACAATTATTACAAATGTTAGGTGTCTGAGAATGAAAAATGTATATAGTAGAATCATAGAACAATTCAGGTCAGAAGGGACCTCCAGAAGCCATCATATACTCTGATCCTCTGCTTAAAGAAAGTCTAATCAAACCAGGTTGCTCAGACTTCTGTCCTTAAAACCCTCAAGGTAGGAGACAATATCTCTAGGCCCCCTGTCCTAATATTTGACAGCCCTCAAGGTAAAATAAACAAACAAGTAATTCCTAATATGTAATTAGAATTTCCCATATTTTAGTTTGTGTCCATTATTTTTTGTTATATCGCTTTGCACTTTGAGAAGCATCTGCTCTTACCCTGTCTCTGCTGAAGTAGTTGTTATCAGTAATAAGGTCTAGTAATAAGCTACAATATTTCTTCTCCGGGCTGCATAGACACCTCTGTCTCTCAGCCTTTCCTTGTATGTCATGTTCTCCAGCTCCCTGACCATTTTGGTGGCCTTCCACTGGGCTCATTCTAGTACATCAGAGTCTTTCTTTTGGTGGGGACACCAAAACTCCCCCAAACCATTATGTGCATTTAATTAATTTACTAATTTGAATTCAGGCAACTAAAAATAAACTTGAAATGGCTTGAGTTTGTATTTGAAAAGTAAAATGCTTCCAGCATTGTAGATGTCAAACCAATTTCACTGGCTGATTCAGCTTCAATTTTGGCACAATCAGCAGATTGGCATCTTGAGCACTTAGAACTCGACCAGAATATGAAGAAAGAACAGCTTGTTAAGCAAAGAGAATTCAAGGGCGACCAAGCTCTGGTGAGGCAAGAAACGTTTTAAAAATTATACTGAACCTGCATGGATATCAATAGAATGAGCTGAAAAAAACCCTAGAAAACCTGCTGAATCATCTCCATGTTATTATTTAGGTATATGGAAAATAATTTGTCCTTGTCATCAGCAGGTTCCTAGTCCTGCGTACAGTCAATTCACCATTAATTAACAACTCTTTGAAATAAGCACCGACATCAGTGGAATAATTTAATTTCCTTCAGTGTTGCTTTTATTTTAGCTAATCGATATAACACTACTGGACATATAAATGACCATAGGATAATAATGGGTTCATTATATATTGAAAAAGTGAAGTAGATTTTTTTTATTTTTTCTGGACAGCAATGAAAGCCTGGATCACCCAGTCAAGCCAGAAGAGCTAAAGTTAGCAGGCAGATAACAGAATGGGAGAATTATAACAGAACCCATGGGACACCTCAACACATGTTGAACATAGCACAGAGAAGCAAAAATACCAACTCTCAGTGTATGCCAAGATTCAAACCATTGTCAATCACTGCCTGAGGAAAAGGATTGTCACTCCACTGACATCTCTAGAAATGGTTCAGGAATTCTGCTGTTGTATATCTATAAAAGGCAGAACATGAAAATATATATTGTTTTACTGAGTATTGCACTAAGTAATTTCTGTTCTTTCAAATAATTATTTTCTTCAGGAGGATTGTCCAAAAATAAGGTAGTGTATAGATGATTAAGTGAAGTGCACTTTCAAAAGCCATATTGAGTTTAAAAAAAATAACCACATTTAAATTTATTCCATAATATCGTTAGTGTGAACTAAACATTAATTAAACATTTTGTTGCTTATTTAATCTGTTAGTGAAATTATATGTTGAAATTGTAGTGATATGACAGGGCAAGTTTTTATGATACATCATTTTTCAAGTATAAGAAAAGAGATGGTTAAATACTTTTGAACTGTGGGAGAAAAGGAAGAATAAAAAAGGGAAACAGTTCTATAGTCTGTAAAGAATGAGTCTGTGGAGGTAGAGTCTTGGATTCTAGATGTCATTAGTTTTGGAATGATATACCAGTAAAAATTGTTCAGTAGAAAGCTGCAGCAGGAAGAGGAGAATTCAGAAAATATTAAGTCACAAACTAAAAATTAGGTCTATCCACAAAATCCCCTATATTCTGTTGTGCATATACAGATGTACAGATGTAGGAACCCTTTCAGAAGAAAGATCTTACACCTATTGCTGACTGTGTTCTATCTCCAGATAAATAAATGTTCTTGGTGATACACAGATAAATCAAAATCAGGAGAGTAAATGAAACTGTATGGTTTGTCTCTTTTTGGCCTTAAATTCTAAAGCCAGGATCGTAGTTGATATTCAGGGAGCTCCAGGTAGTTTTATTTTGTTCAGTGATTACAAAGTGGGTAAAAAAAAAAAAAAAAAAAAAAAAAAAAAAAAAAAGGAAAATGACCCATAAAGGAAGGTTCTGTAGAAAAAAAAAATATGTGAAAAACATACAAAAGTTCTGCCTGACTCATAAAGGTCATTTACAGAATCACAGAATTGTGTAGGTTGGAAAAGACCTTGAAGATCATCCAGTCCAGCCATCAACCTAACATTGACAGTTCCCACTACACCATATCTCTAAGCACTATGCCAACACAACTCTTAAACATCTCCAGGAACGGGGACTCCACCGCCTCCCTGGGCAGCCCATTCCAACGCCTAACAACCCATTCTGGAAAGAAATGCTTCCTAATATCCAGTCCAAACCTTCCCTGGCACAACTTGAGGCCATTCCCTCTTGTCCTATTGCTTGTTATTTCATTAAAGAGACTCATCCCCAGCTCTCTGCAACCTCCTCTCAGGTAGCTGTAGAGGGCGATGAGGTCTCCCCTCAGCCTCCTCTTCTCCAGACTAAACACCCCCAGTTCCCTCAGCCGCTCCCCGTACGACCTGTGCTCCAGACCTTGCACCAGCTCCGTTGCCCTTCTCTGGACACGCTCGAGTCATTCAATGTCCTTTTTGTAGTGAGGGGCCCAAAACTGAACACAGGAATCGAGGGGCGGCCTCACCAGTGCCGAGTACAGGGCTCAGATCCCTTCCCTGTCCCTGCTGGCCACGCTATTGCTGACACAAGCCAGGATGCCATTGGCCTTCTTGGCCACCTGGGCACACTGCTGGCTCCTGCTCAGCCGGCTGTCAATCAACCCCCCCAGGTCCCTCTCTGACTGGCAGCTCTCCAGCCACTCCTCCCCAAGCCTGTAGCGCTGCTGGGGGTTGTTGCGATGCTATATATTTATACAAATATTACAACTAATTTAGTCTTAATGTCTACAGTTATTGGTATCTTAGTCTGCTAATGCTTTCTAACAGATAACACTACTTAAATACTTAAATTAATAAGCACATGTTTAGTAATTGTAAAATTCCTTTTTATTATACTTTCAATTATCATGAATCTGGAAATGTCCAAATAATTGCATATAGTGGAATTGTTTTATATTAGTAAAAGATAATGTAATAATGTAATAAAAAGGATGAGACGCTTCAACAAAATATGCCGAGAGAACAGATTTCTGAGTACCTCTATGTCTTCCGAAACAAAGGAACATAGCTCCTAAGTTCCTAAGACTGAGACCAAAGGAGGAGTATTTGCAGCCTCATGTCATGTAATTTTCATTTGGTAAGCATTCCAAAACTAAAATCACTTCTTAATTTTCTTAAAATATTTTCTTACAGACCTTTTTCAGCTTATTTGATCATTCTCTGTAGCAGAGCTTTCCAATAGCAAGAACATATTAAGTAGACAATCTTTAAGCAATGCATTCTCTGCATATCCAATTTTCATTTCATGTTTTGTATGCCATTGACTTTGACCTTGCAACTAGTGATAATAAATGCCACAGTCCTCTTCGACTGCATCATATTTCAGGGCATACTCTCTGAGAGCCTCTCTCGGAAGGACATTACCAGTGCATTATGGGCCATACTCTTATGCCTCTATTAGCCATAACAGAGAAGGGAGTGAAATCGGATCCTGGAGATTAGTTAAACCATTGTCTCATGCCAAGACAAGCCAGAGAGATTGTCTTAGTGAGCTGACACCTTGCATGTCCATAGATCTTTGGGATTCATGAGAGGACAGGGCATCTAGGAGACCATAACGTGACACTCTGCAAGAATGCAAATGATGTTACATCAGTGACAATGGTTTGAAGGTTGACAAGTTATACCTTCATTCTGGTGCCTGAATTGAATCCACTCCAGCACAATACCCCTGTAGAGTTTTCTTAATCATATATTATTAGTGTGTCTCATTCTGATGATATGTTACAGAGATAAATCATCAGTGTGCTACTGCTCTGATGAGCTGTTGCTTCAGCATACCATTGAATCTCTCATGCAAATGATGTAATAATAAGGCGTACCAATGGTGTGTTCTGCAAAAGATGGCACTGCCAGAAAAAGAAAAAAAAAAAACAACAACACAAACAAAAACAAACAAAACCACACACCAAAAAAACCCACAACACCTCACCCCACCCCACCCCAAACCGGTTTAAGAATGTATTGAATATGATGACAGGATAAAACTCAGTAAGCACAAAGCATGTTAGAAGATAGTTTCCCAGCTACACTATAGAATCTTATTTTTCCAAACTATTTCTGGCATTATGTTTTTTCAGATCTAATTCACAGAAAAGAGGCAGGGGAAAACACCTCTGAAAAGTGCTATTTCTGTTGAAATAAGACAACCAGTATAAAACCAGCTGCTTGCGCTTTATCAAACAAGAGGTTTTCATTTCACTGTTCAAAGAACAGGGCAGGAGAGAAAGTACACAAGCACATGAGTTTAGTTCTATGATGCTGCTAAATGAAGGACTAGAAAGGTGCTTTGATAGATATGAGTCTTACATACATATTTAAATTTGTCCATGAGTGATAATCACAAAATCTAATCTGTTACCATGACCTTAAAACTACGTCCATGATATAAGTAATGTCATAAGAAATCTTATGAAAAATGATCACATCTCCACCTGTCCTTTATTTCAATCTAGGTGGAATAGAATAAAACATGGTAACTAACAATAAAAGAAATCTGTGATCTTTTTAAGCACTTTACTATTAAATTATGATGACAGATTGAAGGCCATAGAAATTTGCCATTTTTATCTTGTCTTAGTTTTTTACTTGAAAAAAAAAAAAAAAAAAAGAATATCATATGCCTTTGAAATCTAAATATTTTTGAATAGTTTCCAACAGACCATACTAGTAGAATCATGCCTCTATATCAGTAAAACTCACTTTCCTCTAGAATTCTTGAAACTTAAATTTGGAGCATTTTTATCTGACTTGAGAAAACACTGTGTAGAAATTTCAACTCACCAAATTTTGTGTGAAAGAATGTTTCAGCAGCCTTTAGATTTTGCAGTTCACAGAGTTTTCCACCAAACAATGAAAAATCATTAATGTCCATTGGACACAAATCTGGTATTTTGTCAAAAAGTATTATTATATAGGTGTATTACATTAGGGGGAAGAAACCCCTATTTTGGAGTACACATAATACAAGATTGAAAAATGGTTATAGGAAATGCTCATACCATAATTATAAAGCTAATGGTGTCAGAATGGTACTACATTATGTTGTTGCAAACACAATAAAATGTTTTCAAACTACCACCATTTTGAATGCATTTAGTAACATATATGTAAAAATATTTTTCAGTATTTTCTCAAGAGAATGGTGCGTGTTTTGTTCTGGTACTTACCTTCCCTCTTTATTATATCTTTTATTGTGCTTATTTATTTCTGTTTCAGCTAAGTTTGAGCATTTATAGAAAAGGCAGAAGAATAAAAGTTTAACATGAAAAATCTGTGTCCAGCTGTTGTTATAACTTGAAATTATATCTTTTCAGTGCAGCATCAAAACTAAATATACAGAAAGTTTAAAACATAAGTAAAATAAAATAAATCCTTGACCCTAAACACAAATATTTTAAAGTAATGCCTACTTTTTTATTATTATTGAATTAATTTCTTTCTTTTCCAAATGTTGAAGTGTGTTTTCCTATCAATATTAAATATTCTCTGTCTGAATGTTGAATACTTTTTTTTTTTTTTTTTTTAAAGTAAATTTGACTATTTTAAGTTTTCCTTGAAGGAAAACTTTATCAAATTAGAACAAAGAAGGAAAAATTTGGTCTACTTGTCCATGGGCTAGAAAGCTCACTGGTGAATATTTAAGAGCATAAACTACCTTTGCAATGTATGATCTCCCAAAAAGCTGTCAATTCATAAGACTATTTTTTTGAAATAATCCAAATCCTGGCATTTAGAAGAAACAGTGGCTTCTTCTAAAGATCTATCGTTTTACCTTTTTTCCTATTTAGTAAAAGTTAAAATATTTTGCCAACAGTATAGACCAACAATACAAAGAAACTAGAATATGAATGACAATTTCTTCCCAAAGTAAATATTTATTATTTCCTTCAGTTCTAATACAGTAAACCAAAAGGAATAAGAATTATCAGAGAGACACCAGAATACCAGCACTGAAAATAGTTTAAAAAAAATGAAATTAAAATTTAAAATGTAGAGAGAATCTGAAACAACTTTTATAGGGAAATGGTCTTTTAGAAATTAAAATGTAAATTTCCTACTTAAAGAGTATAAAAGTAAAATGCTTTGACAACTTTAAATTTGCTCTCATTTTTTTTACTAAGTTTTTAATCAAGAATAGTTTTCTGGGAATAATTTTGATTTTGACAACTCATTTACTGTCAGAAATATTTCTGTGAAAAATCTCCAATCAATCATTTCAGAAGCTCTCTTCTAAATGCTAACATCTAATTTCCCCATAATGTAGTGTCCATCAAAAATGTGTCTGGTTTCTTCCTTTATCTAAAAAAAGTTATAACTTTTCTGTAACAAAAGTTTCAAGATTCGATTGAGAATCTCTGAAAGATGGTTTTCTCATTTTTCACACTTACAGACTCCTTCCAAGATTTGGCTTGTTCTTGTTCTTGTGATCCCCAACCATGACATTAGCACATAAAAAATCTGCTGTCCATGGCATTGCCTCTTTACATCATTTCTGGCTAGATGTCTGCTTTCTGCAGGTTTATGTGGCAGTTTGGACACTTCCTATATGTAGATAGAATGACACATCAAACCTGTTATCATGCATGGGGTGTCTAAATATCAGAAAGCAGTGAGGACAGGCGGTTTCACAAGGGTGCCAAGCTGGCAACCATGGGTGAGAGCATGGCTGGTAGGGCAGGAACCTTATGGAGGTGGAATACAGTCCCACTGCTCCCCAGCAAGGAGACAGAGCAGGACTGGTGCCAGACACCAGGGGGAGACTCAGCTCCAGGATGGATGGGATGGCTTGTGGGGTCCATGGCATTGGGCTGGTGTCCAGGTCAGCAGATGTACCACTACAGTGTAGTCTGGGTGAGGGCCAAGGCTGAGGGCCTGAGCTCTAGCGCAGTCCCCACTGGAGGAAGAAAGGTCTTACAGAGGCTGATCCCAGACTTTCCTCACTGTAGCTTTGTCCCAGGTCACTGCACTCTGCAGCAGAGATGGTGTTCATCTTTTTTATAGCCAGATGGATTTTTATTCATACAATTCCATGGATAATTTTCTTAGTTATTATTGTTTACACAAACTCTGCCTTTCAAAAACTCTCTATTGTAACTATAACAGCAGTCCAGCTGGGGGTGAATGTCAGTCAGGTGGGGGTTCGTTACTGATAATACGCTGTCTTCCTAGTCCCTGAGATTCACTTCCAAAAACTTCCTGTTCTGAAAATACCTCATGTCATTCTCATATCTCCCCTTTATGTATTAAAAAGGAGGAAAAATGTAAAAAAAAATGCAAATTTTAAACATTTTCTTTCTGCTGTAATCTTCTGAGTGGCAGCTAAGCTTTTTCCACTATTAAATTCAGTGTGAATATTTCTTTTTTTTTTTTTCCTATAAAGTGGTCAAATGTGTATTGAAGTATAATAACTAGTGTATAACCTTGCTTCAACTGTTACAGAAAGTAAAAACAAATTTGGGAAAAGGTAGGTATCTTCTCACCACCAGAAGCATTCCACATACTCATGGAAGCATTAAGTGTTTCTCCTGCTTTCTTTCTCACCCTTGAAGACATTATGAGGAACTTAAGATTTTTTTCAGGAGATTTGCACTAGAAAAAACATACAACTGTCCAGGAGAGAAAAAATAGCTGTCAGTAATATTTTAGGAAGTAATTAAAATATTGGGAATTGATCAGACCAGTACATAAAGAAAGCAAAGCAAGAACTACAAAATCACAAATCTTAATTCCATTTCTTATGACATTCTAAAATTTGGTGAGAAAAATAACTATTTTTTAGGAGTCAATTTCAAAAATACCTCCAAAAAGAACATTGGAAACTAATGTCTAAAAGAAAGGGTTTAATTTGAAAAATACTGGCACAAAATTCTCTATATAGCTTAATCTCTGAGAATTTACTTTTTTTTTTTTTTTTTTTTTTAGAAAATCAAGTCTCTCCACATTTTAAGACACCCTGCTCAGAGTCAGAAACCTAAAATCTGAAAGCATCACTGCAAGCTAGTATCCATCATGATCTTAGGGAGTCCAACTGTGTTATGACTATCCTATCTTTAGACAGCTTAGGCATCAGGAGCGTTTCCCTATAACTGACTGTGAAAGACACAGCTACCCAAATCAAAAGCATTTCTGAAGTGATAGATTAGCAGAAACTGGTGGATGTTACTGACCTCTTTGTGACTAATTTATCAAGCATGTAAAATTTATACATGTTTCTTTTTTGAATTAAGTAAAGGTTGCCTGTCCACCTATGTCCAAATAAGTAATTAATTACCCAAATCAGTAATTGATGTCCTTTTGCCAGAATAATTAAAAAAGTCAACAAATCAGGCCAACCCATGGAAACTTTGTTATGATTATCTTATATTTTCTAGAAGAACATTAGCGATTACAAAAATTACAAAGGTACTCACATTTTGCCATAAATTTTATCATTAAGATTTATGTTTTATCATACAGTGCAAAGTCTGACAAGTGGTGTCCCTCAAGGATCAGTACTGGGACTGGTATTGTTTAATATCTTTGTTGGTGACATTGATAGTGGGATGGAGTACACCCTCAGCAAGTTTGCCGATGACACCAAGCTGGGTGGTCTGGTTGACATGCTGGAGGGAAGGGATGGCATCCAGAGGGACCTGGATGGGCGGGAGAAGTTGTCCCAGGCCAATCTCATGAAGTTTAACTTAAGTGTAAAGTCTTATACCTGGGCTGGGGAAATCCCAAGCACAGATAAAGGCTGGGTAATGAGTGGATTGAGAACAGTCCTGGGGAGAAGTACTTGGGTATGTTGGTGGATAATATGATCAACATGAGCTAACAGTGTGTGTTTGTAGCTCAAAAAAAGACAATCAGATTCCGAGCTGCATCAAAAGAACTGTGGTTAGTAGGTCAGAGGAGGTGATTCTGCTCCTCTACTCTGCCCTTGTGAGACCCCACCTGGAATACTGTGTCCAGCTTTGGAGCCCTCAATACAAGAAGGCTATAGAACTGTTAGAATTAGACCAAGGGAGGGCTGCCGAGGTGATCAGAGGGCTCGAACACCTCTCCTATGAGGACAGGTTGAGAGAGTTGGGCTTGTTCAGCCTGGAAAATGCTCCAGGAAGCCTTCACCATGGCCTCCCAGTGCCTGAAGGGCACCTACAGGAAGGGGCTTTTTACAAGGGACTGTAATGTAGGGCGAGGGAGGGGAGGTTTAGATTAAATATAAGGAAGAAGTTTTTTACTGTGAGGGTGGTGAGGCACTGGAACAGGTTGCCCAGAAGGTTGTGGATGCTCCATCCCTGTAAATGTTCAGAGCCAGGTTGGATGGAGCCTTGAGCAACCTGGTCTAGTGGAAGGTGTCTCTGCCATAGCAGGGGGTTGGAACTGGATGATCTTTGAGGTCCCTTCCAACGCAAACCATTCTATGATCCTATGATTTGCTTTGGCGAAAGCAAACAAACTAAAAGCTAGAAAATAACACCTAAAAGTTTAGAGTATCATTAGCAAGCATAAATCATATGTGAAGGTCCTTGCTCAGAACTCCCAGAAATTAGTGATACTTCCCATCTTCTCTTTGCAAAACTCAGGCCAACACACAGAGATATGATAGAAAACATGTAATCTCTTCATTATGAGTACTAGTACAGTGACAGTTAATATCACACTGAATAGAACAGTTTGCTCCTCATGTTACCCTGGAAATTTCACAAGCATCTGTTCAAACACAATTAATGTAGTGCATTTTCTATGTGCTGAGGAAAGATTCAATAATTTTAAGAAACTGCATCTCTTGGGTTCCTTATTTGAAGGATTTAACCTACTGCTCATCCTTTCCTGTGGAGCCACCTATGTAATATGATTTGTACTGCATATTTAAGAGTTTTGCAGAAGGCAACTGTTCCATTTGATAGCATTTAAAATATATATAGCAGCTGATGTATTTTTAAATGCAACAGAACCTGATGTCCATATGTGAGGTATAGTGACAATTGACATATAAAAGATGCAAACAGTGTGGACACAAGCTGAAAGCTAAGTTAGAAGAAAACATTTGGTTTCCAACAAGTGTGTTGAAGGACTCCTTGTGTGCAGATTGACTAGTCTTTTATATTATGCTTAAGTGGATGCCATACAATAGTCACCTTTAACAGATATGTTAGCCAATGATTGTGTGGGAAACAGATTTTTAAATAGACATTTATTTTAGTATGGGCAAAACATACCCTGTAAGAGAAACATTTTTCCTTTGTGGGAGAAACAGCCTTTCTCTGTCTGTCATGATTTTAGTGAACTTTCTTACATAAGCTAAAATTTTCATAAGTTTTTATGAATATAATAGTGCCAATACTGAAGAAATCTCTTAGAATGTTGATTACTCAGAAAAATCTCCAGAAAGACAATCCTTGGTCCATCAAACTAACCCAGGTACTCAGAAATATTTATTTACCTGAGACTTTCCAGAAGTAGAGAAATTTTTTGTTGTATGAGTATTTACTATCATACTACTTTCTCAAGAAATCTTTCTCAAGAAATCCTCTATTATTTTGTTCACGTTCTGCAAGCAGAAAAAAAAAAAAAAAAAAAAAAAAAAAAGTGGATGAATACTGTTTCTCTGTAATTAACAAAGCAGGGTAAACCCAGATATTTCTTAAGAGCAACAATAACTGTTAAAATGGTATTTTTGAAGGGCAATACAAATCAACCTCTAATGAATAAGATTCGTATTTGTTGAATAAGACCCACTTACAGTATGAAATGAAACATACATTTTTTATCTTAGAAGATATGACTTATGCATTCACAAAAATCTTTTAGATGTTGCTTAAATATAAAGTGGTTTCATTAAGAGTCCATAAATGAAGAGAAAAGGCTACTGGAGTCTGCTACTTCTATGGCAGCCAATTTGTCTATTAAAAAGATTTTATTTATCTTTTGAAAAACACTTTTCACAGAGACAATACGAGAGACATGGATTGCAACTCTGCAGAAATGGCATGTATAAATGCATTTCATAAAGGTAAAGGAATAAATAGGAATTTATTATAAAGATATATTCTTCTTTCTTAAGCGATCATTCCTTTTTTAATGAGCCTAATACCAAAATCAGGACATGAAGATTTACACACAGGATCTTTTCTTCCCTTACTCTGTCTCTCTCCCCCTCCACACACTATTTCTTATCATTTGAATGACAGTGTTTGTTAATATAATGCTAACTAGTAGGCAATAAGCCACTGTCAGGTGTGTCTATGATATGATCTATTGGTCACATTTTATAGCTAAGCTTCATATGATTCTATTTAACATAAAATATTAAAAAAAAAAAAAAAAAAAAAAGTAAAAAAAAAAAAAGTTCTTTTCAGCCTGCTGGTACCCCTCAGTAGAAAATATAGTTCCTTTCATTGATCACAACTGCAAGGATGAAATTCAGGTTTCATTCTCCTTTTCTGTGTTCATCTCCCTCCTTTTATATTCAGGTGAAGTTAAAATTATTAGCATGATGCTGACAGAGATGCTGACATGAAGTGTTTGAAACAAAAGGTTTTGAATTATTAACAAAACTACAAGGACAAAATCAGATGATTCAATGGAAGTTAGGGTCTTAAAAAGACCAGTAATAGGTACTAAATTTTAATGAAGTTCCAAAGTAACACTGAAATGCACCATTTCATTTGCTGTTAACCTTTTTGATATGCTGCTCTTTGGACTTTAACTTCTTTAATACAGGGTGCCTCTTAATGACAAGGACAGTGTTCCATTTAAGTGAACATGCTTAACTGGAACCTGGCAGGGGAGTTAAAATCAATGGGAGCTAAATATGAAGGGATGTAGCAGGTTTAGAGGATATATCCAAAGACAGAAAAAGGAAGGAGGAGCGGAGGAGCTGTGCAGAAATAGGTAACACTGGGACTCCTGAAAAAAAAAAAAAAAAAAAAAAAAAAGAGAAATTACTCTGGAACAGAGCAAACATAACTTGAGAGATAATAAGAAGTTCTAAATGTCTTTTCTGAAGAGGTACTGCGGAGGTTTAGTTCTTAAAGCTCTTTGTGTGCAAATATGCCTAGCCCTGATGAGGAAGAGACAACACACTCTAATGTCACATGAAGGCTTAAGGCTGGGCACTAATATCATGCTGTGTCACAGGACCTGGGATCAGAATTCAAATTCTTGACTTTCTGTGTATCTTTAAGCAATCAATAAGAACTATTTCTATGTTTAGAGAACGCCGTATACCTAGTAAGCCATACAGTTTAAAAAAAGGAGGGAAGAATGGAAGTTATAATAGTGGGGGAATGCTCTCCTACTAAATGAGTCCAAATCGATTAACTTTTTACAGCAAAACTCTAGGGATTTTTATGAAAGTTTACAAGTGAAATTACACAGGATATTTCAAAAATTGGCATAATAATGAAGACTTGTCACTGCCTGAAGTTTTTCTGAACAAAAAACAATCCCAAAGAATTGTTTCATAGTCCTCAGATGTCTACTTGGAAGTTTGTTGAGCCTGTGATTTGGGGCTTTTCTTCATGAGAAAGGCATGAAAAATTGATGACAGACTAGTAAGAAAAGTCTTACCTGAGACTAATCTCTATCCTTCAAAAATGTACCCAGTACAGGATAGTTGCAGCTGTTCCTTCAAACCATAGGCATATATAAATAGCTGAAATCAGCAGCCCCAGAGGCAAGTTATTTTCACTTCTTAATCACTGGCTTCAAAAACTGACCTATCATCATGTTGGGTTATCTCCAGTCCTTCAAAGATGAATATTTTGTGTTAATTTATTGTATATTTGGGTCACCAGTTCCCAAACTTTTTTATCTGGGGTCTTTAGGGAAAACTTGTAATGCTTACACCATTTTATTTAATTCCTTCTAACAATGTTCTGACAAGTATTATTATAATAATTCCTTATTTCTTCTCCATTTTTTCTTTTGCTCTTTTTTTTTTTTTTACAAAATACATCAATGATACAGAAGAAAATTATATTGGAAAACTCTCTCACTAAACTGCCAAGGAATTATGTTCAAGTTTTAATTTTATTTTCTCTATTTCATTCAATAATTTCAGCTTTTCTGCCTTTGGGTATCATAAACCCTTGACCTATACTGTTTATACACTTCATAGTCTTGCTGATGTGTTTGAAAAACCTAGTTACTCAAAAAGGACAAATAAAATTAAATTTTCTACAGCAGATGTGATTAAGAAGGATTTCAATGGATATAATTTATTAGTAGGAATGTGCAGAAATAGGAATAACTAGGAAGAGAGTCTCTTCTGGAGCTGTGCGTAGTGATTGAAAGGACAAATGACTGAGATGCATTTGGAAATAGAAAGGAGTGATGTTTCCTAAGGTCTCCTCTCCTCTGTGATTCCTGTTTTAATAGTTACAGATGCCATTGTGCACATGGAGATGAAAAGTTGCCTGATTTTTATTAGTATACATATGGATATGTTTAAAATGTCCATATAAAGTCAATTAAATATTTAACAATTAAAGGATTTTAAAAGCATTTTATCTTTCTAGGAACACTGAATCAGAGCATTTACAATTTCTGATCAGAAACCTGTGTAAAGTGATACAGGAAGGGAATGTGTTAAATGAGGAGGCGTTATGAGTACAGAGGTCGAATAGAGGAGGGTTTCAATCAAAATATGGATTTTTCTTGGCTTATAATTATTACCCACTCTGTTTAAAATATCTCTTGAAAATTATTTTGAAAAAATAATCTGAGCAGTTGCTAAGTAAGGAAAATTTGATAGAAAATCTGTAGAATTTTCCACTCCAAACTTACCATTGTTAATCTTTACTGTAGGTGTTTTAAATCAATAGACACTTACATAAATATCTCTTGCCGGAATTTACTACAGCACCTAGAAACAGGAAGCTTTATTACTGTATTAAAAGCTGATGCTGCCTAATAGGAACATTTATCTACCTCACATCACTTTTACAGGACATCAATATTTAACTATTTGCATAGTGTTCCTTTTATTGCATAGTCATATGAGCCTTATCCAAAAACTCTTCAGATCTGGTTTAGTGACTATGAGCATGAGAACTACAAGGTGCTGTTAAGAAAACATGGAATTCACAGCTTCTACATATTTGGAAGGGAACCGTTTTGTAAGATTAGAAATCTAAGCAAATATAACAAGACCCTCTCTAAAACGTATCTATAGTCAAATACAAGCACTTTTATTTTATAAAAATGTATGTAATGTCTTGTAAACATATCTAACTGTGATTTACTAATGCTGCTAGCAGGTCAGAAGTAACAGTAAATAAAGTGGGATTGTATCTGTCAAAAAATCCAAGAGATGGATCTCTGCTCTCCCATGTACATACTGCAACTTGTAACTGGAAAGTGAAAATTATTAAAAAACGTGACTTGTTGCACATTATCACCTTTTTATTGATTGTACCTAGAACAAACAATAGCCTTTCTTGTTAGCCTTATTTAAAATATTTGCTTATTTTTTACACCTAAAAAGTGTCATTGCCAACACAACTACTGCATGTAGAGGATGGCTACTTGTTAAAAGGATGGACATCTGGAAAACTAATGAAGGAATAAGACAGTGCACAAATAAAAGGATTTGCCCTCTTGGGCTCCTGCCTGTATTTTCTGTCACAATCAAGTAACCTGACTTCCAAAATCTTTCGATCCCAATGATTTTACTGTGAAGTACAAGAAAACCTAATCATCTTGATATTCACTGAAGATTAACATTCATCCTACACCTTTAACTGAAAACTAAACATAACAATTTTCTACTAATTCTATATTAAGTGAAAGTTTCTTCACACCCAAATAATCTGTATGAACCTTTTCAATATTTATCTCTAATAACAAAGGAAATGTCTTTTTTTTTCTTGCATACATTTAGGAATGCAATGAAACATTCAGTAGTTATCTGCTTTGTGTGTTAAAATATGAAAACATACAAAATGAGGTTACTAGTCTGAGATTACTTGATTATTCTTGTTTTGGGAAATAAATTAATGATCTCTTTATGGCTTTATTTCCTCCTAACCTAATTCTGCAGCATATTTGCTGCAATGTTAAAAAAATTTACATAGTAATCCTTGAAGTGCTAAGGCTTGGACAACAGGCCCAAGTCAGACTTGACTTATAGATGAATCCTGTACTTTTTATAACTGAAAACCGTTGTGCTAGTAGGTATTGTACTAAGTTATAACAACCCACTTATGCTGATGTAAAATTGCTAAAGTGATGGAATACTGAAGCGTGAACAACAGGCCCCAAGCCGAAGTTGCTATCTTAGTGTGTAATCATTAACAGAGTATGTAATATGTGAAAGATGCAGCTTAGACATAATATAATCAGTAGTGAAGATGAAAGGCCAAGAGAAAGTATCCAACTTTCCTTCCTCAGCTTTGTATTTGGCCTTGTTAGAAAATCCCTTGGTCTCCCCCTGCCAAGCCCTGGACAGGCTTTGGGTGGAATCCAACAAGAGAATGAAACCAGAAATTTTCCGCTCAAAACAAAGGTGCCAGCTATTCTGGCTTGCTGATCTCTGGTATATAAGGCTGGGCCCATTTCCAGTGACTTTGGATGCCTCACCTATGGGTGGACGCCCCGCGTAGGATTTCCCCCTTGCCGGGACAGGCTCCCCAAACCCTCGCTGGAACCGAGGCTGCCCGGCCACTGCGGGTCTGGGTGATGGGAACGTGTGCAGGTGGTGATGGATCTTTCTTAATCACTATTCTCTCTCTCAGGTAGTAATGATTTGATACATTACCCTGCATTTTCCTATTTGTTGCTTTAGGTGCACTATTCTGTCTTTTCTTACTACATGTTTTCTGTATTACTCTGTTACATTATTTAGTTATCACTAGTAAAATACACCTACTTTGTTCACTCTGATGTCTGAGATTAACTGGTATCCTTAATCAGCAAAACAACCCTAAACTGTGATTTATAGGTATGTCCCAAAAGGATAAGTCTGTAATGTTCTTTCAGTATCTCTAGGGCTTAAATGTTTATGCATTCATGGGACAGTTGACTACTTGATAAAGATAGCATTCAAAAGGAGTTGAAAAACTCACAGAAACATAAATATGAAGCTATGGAAGGTGAAATCTGGTGCAAGAAATAACTGCTGCATTGCCTTCCTAGTTACAGGATCTTCAAAAGTATGGAGCTTCTATGTCTGATGTGGAAAGAAAGGCACAAGAAAATTAGTAGCTTCTTAAGAAAATTGTTGGGATGTCAGTTAGTTTCCCGAAGAATAATCTTTATGAAGGATTTTGTTAATGTTGTTCCTTTCACCAGTAACTTTCAAAATGGAAGTGACTGCTCACATAGCAGTAATGGCAACATTAGGGTCAAAGGAATAAACATGGCAAAATGTGTAATAGAATTATGGGAAACCAGAAGAAGAAAAATGTGGTAAATATACTAAACATTACTGCCTCAACTCTTGCTATACTTCATAGGTTTTTAAGTAAAAGAAAACAATATACCGGCTGAAATACCAGATGTAAAATGCAGTAGAATTTCAGTGAGTCATTTAACACTTGAGATAAAAATAAAATAAAAATAGCAAAGGTCACAGGGTTTTGAGAATGACTCTTAATATATTACTGAACAGAAGCCTGTCCTCATCAAGTTAATTATAATTCACAGATGCATAGATAAGTTTAGGTTCAAAGGAAACTCTGAAGCTCACCTAGCCCAACCTTCTGCTCAAAGCAGGGTTAAACTCAAACTGAAATCAAGTTGCTCAGAATCTTGTACAGCTGAGTTCTGAAAAGCTGTCAATAATGATAGCAATTATTGCAGAAAGACTGGGAAATTCCAAAACTATAAACATGAATTTCGACAGCTTGATCTAAAAAGCCAATCTTTTAACAAGTCTTATGTACTTACATATATTCGTATTTTTTTGTGAAATGGGGAAGGTTTTGTGCTTAGTCCACATTCACGAGTCTGCTATACTTGCAAATCATCTTTAAAAGGGATTAGGTTAGCTCCAGTCTGTACTGTGTAATAAAAAGTCTTCTGCCACACAGGTATGTCTTGTAATGTTGAGAATTATGCTGACGAGGGCAGCTTTAAATGTATCTGTACCTGACACTACATACAAAAGAAATAGAAGCCCAGCAGCATACCAACTGGTTGGAGGAAATGCTCCGATTCAGAATGAAATTCAGGAAATAAATTAAAGGAATCAAAAGACAGAAGAAAGTAGTTTACATTTTATGAGTGAGAAAGACCTGATGACACAGCAAGTATCCAGTAGAGAAAATTCACTGCTCAGACATCTTAAAAAGCAAGATGTAGAGGATAAGCTATTGCTAAGGAATGCTCCATGTTGTGTAGCCAGCACAGGCATAACATTAATAATAGTAGCTGGGAAAATATATTGACTATAGAAGAAAACTAAGAATCCTAAGAAAAATAATATTTGTGAAGTGCTAATCATGAGTCAAGTTTGGTAAACATCTTTCCCTTTTTTTTTTTTTCACCTTCAGTGAAAATTTTTTCCATCAAAACCTTTTTATTTTTTTCCCTGAAAAGATTTATTAAAAATAAAACCTCAACAGGCCTATTCTTTTTATGCTGTATGCATTTCCCCCCATCCTTTGTCCAGTGCAGTTGTTAATGTCTATTAGGTGATAATTACTTCTCCCTGTTCTCAGACTAAAACACCTTTCTTACTTCTGCCATCCCTAACATTTTTTTTCTGCTCTACACAAATCAAGTCTGAAAGCATATAAAACCAGTAAATGTAAGTAAGTTAAACTCAGAGTGTGATCTGATGTAGTTCTTTCCACATTTGTTAGTTCCCAAGGACTGTAATTTTTCTGGATCAATTGATCCATCTGGTTTATACAGGTGGTTTACAAACATTTACTGTCACAGGTGAAGCACCCACAAGCTGTATGAGGGATACAAGGAAGAAGTAGTTGAGGACACGAGAAACCAGGGGAAGGTGTATTAACTTTAAAAGTCACAAACCAACCTGGCCTTAGTCTAAGGTTTCTCCTTCCCTTTTAGATACAAAGAGGTGATGGGTTCACAAGTTTACTTTTCACACCTACATTATTTTTTCTATATATTTAAGAATATTAGTTGTCACTACAACCTTGTTTCATTTTCTTCCACTAAGTGCTTTTGTTTACGAAGCATTGTCTTCTCCTCCCCCATTTTAATTTCAGAATAAATATTTGATTTTCAATTTCTAAAATCCTATCTTGAAAACAGAAGAATTGAAGAGTGTTCAGCTGTTAAAAGCAAAGAGGGCAGCTTTCTCTTATGATTGTGTTGGTTGTGCTTGAATTCTCGTCATTTAAAAGACAAATGTTTGCGATCAAAACTTCCTGAAATGTAAATTCCCAGATAGCTTCCACTTTTCCTTATGTGGGCTTTTACAGAGGTGGGGGTCCCTGGGCTGAGAAGACAATCACAAACTGCACTGTCTTGTTTCTGCTGAGGCCCCTGGGACACCAGGGACCTTCACACAGACCACATGCCGGCAGAGACTGCCCTTGCTTAGGAAGTGGAGGAGAGGAAATGGGAAAAGGGAGCCTCACATCACATCTGCCTAAAGCAGGGATGGAGGGCAGCCTGCCTGGACCGTGAGTAAAAAAACCCTCTGTGCAGTTGTACCTCTCCAAGAAATGGTCGCAGCGGCGCCATTCAGCAGGGTCCAGAGTATGGGACCATACAGAGGACTGAGGCCAGCTCAGAGCTGTCATGGCCAAGGGTGTTCTGTTCATCTGGAGCCATGGGGAGAGGCCCCAATTCCCTGTGGGGGCACCCTGGACTGTCCTCAACCTGTCCATGTTCCCACAGCCCTGCCTTGGGCTCCACCAAGCTGGATCCATCCACAGGCCGGTGTCCCAGCCAAGGCTTGGCCTGTCCCTGTCCCCAGGAAGGTTCCTGATGCCCAGGGCTGGGCTGCCCCCGTGGCCCCCGGGTGCCCTGCTCCTGGCGGGGCAGTGGGCTGGGCCCTGGCTGCCAGGCTCTGTCCTGACATGGCCCCCGCCCCCCACTTCTGCAGTGCATCAGGAATGAAACTGCGGAACACCTTTAATTTGTTTTCAGCTTGTGCATAAACTACAGTAGTAATATCAAAATTAAATAAACACTGAAGAAGAACAAGAAGATAGGAGGTACTTAATTATTTTCAATTAATTTTAATTGCTGACATTTTGAGCAGCAATTTAGTTTCCTGAGCTTTCCCCTTCCCCCTCTCTGAATGACGTTGGGACTTCTGCCAGGTTTTTATTGCTTTGGGTTCCCTCAGTGCTGTTTGAAAAAGAAGTGCTTTAACAGGTGAAAAGTTTAAAATCCATTTTAGTCAAATGAGTACATGGAGGCAGGATAGCATTTGAAAGCTTAGCAGTTTATCTCAGGGAGGGAAGAGGGATAAAAAGAGCCAGCTCATCATCAGTAGACTGAAATCCACCTTGCCAGTTTTGTGTACTTATGTTATATATAGCCACTGCAGCCACACACGTATCATGCACTATACAAAAACAGCCTTGGAATCATTTGGACTAATAAAAAGGAAGAGGTTTGTGTGGCATAAAAAAAAAAAAAGAGTTGGTTGCTTCTCTTCTATTTTGTTGCTGCTGTTGTTAAAATAGAACAAACATTTTAAGGTAAATCTTATTAGACAAGATGGAAGAAGACCAGCAGCCAGAACTGACAATAAGAGGCATGTGGAGTTTTAGATACCATAATCCATTTATAAGTATAGTCATTTTCAGATGAATATTTCTTAAGAAGCTACTTGCAAACATTTGCAAAACTCCCTGTAGTTGTCAGCTAGATTGGTGCCACATACTCTCCTACTCTTCATTTTGTAAATGCTGACACCCTGCTTTTTTCTTAAATCCACAAGCCATTAATTACTGACAACTTGCCTTCTGCCTCTGAGGTACCTTGGTGACTCTAAAATCTATTCCAATTTCAAAGTTAACCATCTTATGTTATGTCAGACTTTTGTTGATGCTGTGGTTATTTGCAGGTAAATAATTGAAATGTTCCACCTATCTCATATGAATCAATGTTTCTGTTTTATTCTACCTGTACAGCTCCACACTGCTGACAGATTTCTTGGTGCCAGTGTTTCCAGCATTGTAGGCTGCATAGTTGTTGATTATGCACATTAGCCATCATGAGAAAGAACTTTGTTAATCTGCTTGTTTCCTGTCAAGACATACTGCTAAAAAAACCCCACCTGTATAGCCCTCATGCTCAAAAATCACTAAATGGCAAGTGATTTCACTGAAAATGGCAATGAATCACATTGATTTTCCTGAAAGGCAGTGTGTTTCTGTATTAAAAATAATTTAAATAAATAAATTACTGAACGTTACTATAGCTTAATCCTGTACTTTAACAGTTACAAAATGTTTCTAGTAAATGTCTGTATTTATAGAAAATGGTCACATGTTGTACTTAGATAAAAGCGCATTTGGATACTTATGAGGCACGAGTTTTCTATAAATATAGAAATTCAGTAATTATCACTGTTGTGTAGTAGTAATAATCACAGCTGGGAAATGCTGCTGCTGTTGTTTCATTTTTTATAAAGCTAAATTTCAGACTTGCAGGTTCTCTCTTGTTCTCACCTGCTTTTTCATTCTACATGGAAAAAAACAACTTCAGGATATCAGAGTTAAATCTGTGGCTTGTCCTTACATTTGGTTGTCAATGGCATGTTCCAAGGCAAGTAGAGTTAGTATGACTGTGTCTGTGCCTTTGGGTCAAGCCTTGGACATTAGTCAGAACTGAATCACTGAAATGTCTAAGCAAAAAGCTGAAACTTTAAAAAAACAGTTCTTGCCCCCCCCAACATGTACATTTCCTAGCTGTTTTAATAATAAAAATCTGGAATTATCTCATAGCTCTTGTCTTGCATCCTTGCTTCCTACCTTTCTGTCTCGTTCCTTCTTTCCTCCTTCCCTTTCTTTTACCGAGTAATCAAATACCAATGATGTTGCAACTTAATGGGCAGTACAGAATGGAAGAACATTAACTATACAGGGTTAAGCAGCTAACTTGAACTAATATTCAGGAAGCCTTATTTACTTTAGAATTATCTGGACATGTAGGCAACTGGTGGCTAACATTCTAAATTGTCACCTACAAATTAGATGCGAGACATTCATGTACAGACTTCATTTATAGCTTGTATAGCTTGGAACTACCTGACTTGATAGAAATTGTAGTATAAGCTGTGTTTGTTTTGTTTTGATTTGATTTTTTTTTCTTTGTGGTTTTTTTGTTTGTTTGTTTGTTTTTGTTTGTTGGTTTTTTTAAAGGCCTTTAATTGAGGTATATTGAGGTATTTCTTTTTACTTTCTCTCATTTTGCACTTCTGAAACTAAAATAGGGCTGGTGTCTTTTGTCTACTCCCTCTAACATGCTGTGATACTTTAGAGAGTCAGATAGTCCTTTCTTGGAGTATATACTTCATGATCTATACAATTACCCTTAATATCAGAATTTACTTTATCTATGTATTCCCCTTTAAAAACAAGATGTCTCAAAAGCTGAATGGAAGAGTGGCTTTCGTTACCCTTTTGCACTGGCCTTCAAGCTGGCTGGCTGTGCAGAGAACAGCTGCACTTCATAGTGTAAAAGCCATTGTAGATGTATTTCATTCCACTTCCTGTTCCACTTTTCTAACCAATAACTATATTTTTCCTTCTGAATATGTGCCTTTGATACACTTCCAACTTTCTGTGAACTACATAGGTGGAGAAGTGATGTAACCACCAAGTCAAACCAACCACTTGTGATGGTCCGATGAATGTCTCAGACATCTGATTAATGTCTCAAACATCTGATACAGGACTTTGGTAAAGGAAACTGTTTCTATGGAAATGCCAAGGCTGTGCAGGTAATGGCAGAAAGACGCGGTGAGAAGAGGGGGTCCCACGTAGGTCGGACCACACTTTCCTGAGGCTGAACTTCCCTATCTTGAGCAACTCTGTAAAGATCCAATAGAGAAGCCATTTTCATAATGCGTGCATAAAGAAGAAAGGTCAGACAATGGTCATAACTGCAGGGAGAGGGCATTAACTCCCCAATGACCCCCAAGCCCCCCACTGACCTATTTCCAGAAAACTCTGAAGCACAAACTACACATACACCAAAGCAAGGAGAATTCTAGAAGCACAGACTATGCATGATGCCTAATTAACCTAATGAGTCCAAATGCCTGCCTGGGGCAAGGAATCATAAAAAGACACCTGTCAAGGCCCCAAGTGGCAGCACCCCTCTGGAACAGGATCCCCAGGCTGGCTGGACCAGCACTGAAACCAGGACTGATGAAATCCTTCTTTTTAGACATTCTTTCTCCCTCCCTGCCTCTCTCACTTTCCATTTCTCTCTTTCCCTCCTTTTTCCTCTCATTATCTATCCCAGTATCCCTGCATATAAGGCAAGGTTTCTCGGGGCATGTCTGCCACTTGTTAGGGTATGTTATTAGATCTGCAGCTAGTCAGTGTATGATGTAAGGTTAGCCATTTTTTGGTGCATGTTATGAAGTTTACTGCTTGTAGCAGAGATTGCAAGGCTTACTGACACAGTTTCATGCCAACATCTGTTCTGAACAAATAAAAGTTTACTTTTGTGAATTGAAGAATCCTAGGTGTCATTTCACCGTAATCCTGACCTGGGAATCAGTGAATCTGAATCATTGTCCTGAGAAATTGGGGTGTGACACCACTGAACCTCTACTGGCTTGCACACAATTATTTTCAAAAAAGTCCTACAAGATCTATGAAGTACCAAAAGCCACAATGAATTAGATTCTCTTGACGGAAGGCATCTTGTTTAATGAGTCTTAAGGGAGACAGTTTTGGAACTTGTACATAGTCTGGCTGTACTTGAGTTTCCATCATTCTTTCTTCTAAACCTCTAGGGCTGGAAAGTGCTATCTGTGAAACAAATGTTTAGAGACAGGATATTGACAGGTTATTTGGGGTGTCTGGGGTTTTTTGTTTGCTTTGTTATGTTTTGTTTTCAGCTCATGAAGAGGGAGGATATATGAAAAAATAAAAAATGAGAACCAAAAGGAAATAGAGAAGGTAGGAAATAATGTTATAACATAGTAGCAAAAATGTAACAAGATTTAGTGCAGGCCTTCTAGGATGGAAAGATAATTTTATTTAAAAAAAAAAAAAAAATCAAAAAGCTAACTAATTTAACTTGTTAACACTCATACTTGCATACTCACCAAGATCTTTGTGTCTCAGCAGCCTATCCAGCATTCAGTGACCAAAGTGCTTGTACAATATCAGTTTGTTCCACAATGATACAGATTGCAAGGAACTCCTGCTACTCACCATCTCCTCAGTTTTTCTTAGGTTGGTGACTATGTGCTAGTTGTGCATGTGTCTGTTGAACTCTTCAGAGATTCAATTATCCATTCTGTCCAACTTCTATGCGTCTTCAAAATTTACTCAGTTTCTATTGATATGTACGCTTTGAGATTCAACATGTAGGTGTGTGTGGGGGTTTTTTACATAGTTTGTAAGCAAATCATGCAGATCAGTAAGCACTACTGTCTGGTTAGAAGTGACAGTTCAGGAATATGATTGAACTTGTAATGGTCCATGGTTCTCTGGCTAGTAAACTGGTCATTAACAAGGAATATGTAGTCTCTGAAGTGCAGTATGTTAATGCAATGATGGGCAGATTGTTTTGAGGAAAAGAAAGTCTGGCTGGGATAAAATGCAGGAAGAAAATATTCACCTAGAGATATGAAAGCACTTTCCATTTCCAACTTTCATCTGGGTAGTACAGACAAAGACATATCATCTGCCTTGAGTCCTGGAACTGCAATTCGCATCTCAAGGCTGGGAAAGTCTTTTGAGAACATTTCAGCACATCCATTCTTTGCTAGGCTTCTTCTATACTAATTTTTCACTTTTGATTACAGGGTCTTTAGTCTCAACTATGGCTATACTTTTGCTCTTGTGGCTATTAACTTCTTAATCTTGTCTGTGTCCTGATACACCTTTCCAAATTTTCAAGGCTTCTTTGAGTGACATCATCTTCTTACCTGAAATACTGATGCAATATTAAACATTATTCTCATAAATATATTGTCATTTCTGAAAACTACAGCAGAACATGGGTATTTTATATTCTATGCAGTTTCATCTAGATGACAATTATTGTCACATAAAAGCAAGAGTATGTGAGGAGGGAGAAGAGTATAAATGATGGATGATTACTCTCCATTTTAGTGCTGAAAGGCAGCCAGTCACATCTCCCTTGACTGTAGGCTTCTACTTTCAATCTGTGAATAAAAAATGTAAGTATGAATGAGAAACAAATAGTTAATCACATTTTGTAAAAGCTTTTGTGGCAACTCATGCAAAAACAAGCCCACAAAAACCATTAAAATTGCAAATCTGTAGTCCTTCACTGTAAACCGTTCTTAGAGTATGTGAGAAATTGACTAAAGTTCAGCAAGGTATACTCAGAGACTGTAAAAGATTAACAAGTAGACGTTCCATATTCATTCTGTGCACTGTTAGGTATTTTAGTCCACTAGCACTCTGAGCAAAATACTAATAGGTACATTATAGCACCCAAAGGTAATAGAGCAGGAATCTTGTTTTCTTAATCTGTGCATAGGTTTTAAATAGAACTTTTGCAGAGATGATTAAGTAACAGCTTTTATAGGTAAGTTACAAAAATGTAACTTTAAGTGGGTTTGAATGCATTGGTAATCCATTGGAAAATTTTATACAGTTTGAATATTTTAACACCTACCTGAATTCATAATTAAAAATTGATTAATGCTATTGCAAACACTTGAAAAAAATGAAAGGTCATGAAAATGCATGTGTTTGTTATTATTTTGTATTTTCTCACTTAAATATCAATCATAAAGAGTCCTCTTCCCTGCCTTTCTTGGTCTGCTTCAACACTGCCTTAGGTAACTGCTATCTTGTGTGCAAAGTGTGAGTCTGATCAGAATAATGCTATTTTACATGTAGTCTGAAATAAGAAATTACACGGGCTTCAGGCAGTAGAGAATTGTTTTTTCTGCCTATGGAGCATTGTACACTACTGGCTAGTGCCCAGTTTTGCAAACATAGAAGATGCACGAAAGATTTATAGACAGCTGTTCTGTCAGGCAGTGAAGCCTTAATCAAATACTCTTTCTTACTCTTCCCGACTTTCTTATCAACTTATTTTTGTTCTTGTTTTTACTGACATACAGAAGCACAGATCACTCTACAGGAAGCAGAGATACAGATTGCCAGAAGACTGCACTTATTTTCCTGGCAAAGTTTTGCTAGTGATTATATAAAAGCCTGTGACAAGGAAAAATTCACCTAAAATAACTAACTACTGGTGTTAGAAATGTTATGGGTCTGAACGTCTTTCTGCACTGACTCATCCCTTGAAAGTTACACCTGCTTTGGGGAATTACTGTTCAGAAAGGCACATTGTGTTACCTCGGAAACAGCTGCGACTGCATGTGTATATTTAGATAGAAGGTATTTCACTTCCTTCACATTTCTGTCTGATATGCCATTTACTTTTTATTTAAGCTGTTAATGCAGTCAGTCCTTCCCTATCACATCTGCTCTCTTTTACTCTTAAGTCTACCCAGCTGCAAAAGATGGTGCTGTAAGGATGCACCTCTAGTGACACTGCCACATTTCTGTTATATCCAAAATTTCTACAGGATATTATTAACATATTTAGGACCAGAAAGATAAATTCTGTGAACATCTTTAGAAGATTCAATATTTCATCAAGACAGGTCAGCTAATAAAATCACACAAAGGTGACTTCATTTCCTTTCGATTCACTTCACCATTGAGAACAAGGGTATTTGTCTATAAGACACGTGCTTGGCAGGAAAGAGTATAGCTAGGAAAAAAGAATTGAATTGTTGTGTGGACTTGGATACATCGCTTAAATTGTCTATGCCCTTATTTTTAGCTTATTCTGTGTAAATAGACCTCTAATACTTGGCTAAATTCTATTAAGCTTGAAAAATTCTTAACATACAACATATAATATAAATGTAAAGTTTTATCTGTATGATTATTATTTTCATTCTACCCTGACCTTTCCCAAATTAGGGGAAACAATTACATTTCTGATTTAAAGGCAGCATGATTCAGCTGTCATTGGATCTAATATTATAAGGCATTCTGCTTTCTGTAGATTAATGACATTTATTAAAACACTGCTTTAAAAATACACAACAAAAGAATTGCAAAAATATAACCTACTATTTCCTGCAACTTTCTTGTCATGATAAAGCCGAGAAAGAAGAGGAGCAGACAAAGATTAAGAAACAAAAAAATATTGTCATACAATTTCCTGTTTCCATACTGATCTACATTTCCTTATTTTTGCATATAATAACAAGAAAATTGCTGAACGAAATTAAGAAAACCTTATGTTTCCTCCTCAGTATTAAGAATATTAATTTCCCTTTGTTTAATCTCAATTTTTTTTTTTTTTTTCTCTCTAACAAAACATTTATTTTTTCCCCAATTTCTCTTCTGCCGCACTGTACGGAAACATATTGGAGATGTCTTCTGCATTTGTTGCTATTTTCTATACATCAACATATAGAAGAGCATCATGTCATGATAACTGAGTGTTAAAGACTCCTATGTGCAAATATCATGAGGCTAGATCCTCCTAGAGCGAGCTGTCTCTTCCCAATGAACTACTGAGAAAATGGTCTTGAGTCACACAGAGTAGGGGAATGACAACAAGTAGTTTCAGATATTCAGCCAGAAATGATAGAAATTAAGAAAGGTGAGATAAGTATTAATAAAGGAAAAAAAAAAAAAAACACGTTAAGTCAGAGGTGCTTAACTGAAACCAGTGATTCTGTAGGTATATATATATATGTAGTATTTTAAAAACTCTTAACAGCTAGAATTTTGTTCTTTACAATATTGACCCTAAATCTTAAAATATTACATAAATTTCATCTAATCCCAAATCAGATTTATACCCACTCAGTAACACAAAACCAAAATGTTGCTTTCAGGTCGCAAAGAACAAGAATTACACAGAATGTGTTATTGCTTCTGTTATGAGGTTGGAAAGACAGTCAATAATACGGCTTAAACTCATAAATAAATAAAAGTAAATAAGGAAATAGAACTTTCAGGAAAAAAAAAATCTACAGTAATAGAGTCCAGTGCTCACCAGTTATAGATTAAAGAACATTTATTTGGATAGGCATCTATTTGGATAGGCATCGAAAAACCTGAATGTCTCACAAGTCACTGTTCTTTCAAAAAAACAAAAAGTTCAGTATTTTGACATCACACCAAAAGCTACAGAAATGTATGGAAATATAACTAAGAGCATCAAGGGCATTGACACTCTCCTAGATTCCAGGAAGAACATGAGCATTTTTTAGATTAAACCATCTAGTTAAGGATACTGCATAGCAAAACTTTCCAATGTTTTCTGCCAGCCTGTCTGGGATGACTACTAATTTAATGATATGTAATGATCACTTGAGTATCTAAGCAAGAAATAGCATGCAGGCACTTGAAAACTTTTCAGTATTGCTAGAGCCACTTGTGAACCTGTACAGTAGCCTGTGATTGGTCTCCAAGTGTTTTATGGGATGGAGAGTGAAAAACAAAGCCAAAAAAAGAACCAATTTATACATCTAGGAAGCAATTTCAGTGACACGTAACTTCTGTGTAGTACCAAATTGATCAGGTCCATATATTTGATCAATGAAATGTTTAAGTTTATTTCACCTTTGAAAATTTACATGGGTTGAATACACATAGCCTTTCAACATGAGAAGTAGGATTGATGTAATAATTTTGTTTTATGTGATTCCTTCTTCTATAATCTTTTCAACTTTTGTGTAAAAGCCAGAAAAAAACATTAGAAAGGCTATCCCAGGACCTCACTTCAAAATATCTCTCCAATTGTGATGACAGAATTATTCATGACCATTTTATATCTATATGGTCATGCATAACACTGTCTTCTAAACCAGATCGTTCTTGTCCTTATATTTGCACACCTACAAAGAAAGTAATCTCCTCTCAACATTAGTTTTACTCTCTCTTGTAACTTGATTTCACAGGGATTTTTTTCATTCTCATAATCATTCTTATTGTCTTTTTCTGCACCTAATTCGGGTTAATTTCATCGTTATCAGATGAGTAATATTGTATAGAATATTTTTAATAAGATCGTGCCAACATGTTACAAAATGGGAACAATATTTGCCTATCTGTAATGAGAATACCTTGCTTGATGCATCCCAGGATATCATTACCATTTTCAAAGCCATGTCACACTGTTATCCCATTACAATATATTCAGATATTTCCTTTGTCACCTACAATTTATGTAGTTTACATTTATAGGCTTAAATTCTCATTAATCCTGAAATATATATCTTTGTATTTTGTATTATTAAGTTTAATTTCAATTGCTTTAGTCCACAAGTTCATCAGATTCTTCCACTTATTGATCTGGTCTTCAGGAGTATGGATAATATTTTCCAGTTTGTATCACCTGCACATCTCAGAGCATCCATTTACTTCCTGCATGAATGTCTCTAATGAAAATATTAAACAAATATACTCTAAGTATAACAACTGAGGAAAATCACTGTCCAATCTCTTACCATTCTGATATGTTTGGTGTAATAGATGTCACTTTCCTGTCACCTAGCAATTCATAATTTCTGGTGAATACAAGTCCAATTGAAATATCACTTTTGATAGGGAGCTGCATGAAATTCTTTTGCAAATCTAGATAGGTTGGACTGACCTGATTATGAAGATCTAATAGATCAGCTGTCAGAAAATATGCATATATGTATAGTTGCAAACATACATATACAGAGTGAATCTAATATGCTATATCTTTAAAATTTTATAACTTAATCGAGGGTCTGCAGCGTTCCATGGATCTGGTAGTTTTTCTCCAAAATATGTTCTAAACAGTTATGCAACACCGAGGTAAATTATGTATATGCATCTGACGTATATGCATTGTTGTATTTCCTGCTCTCTATTTAGAGAGCATTGCCATCATTCATTCATAGTTCTGGTCTTTCAATTTCAAGTGAGGATTCTTTTAAGGGATAGAGACTAATAGTGTATCCTGATTTTGCTAGAATATACGGTCTAAGCTTTTTTTCTATTTCAGATATCCTTGTTTCTGTTACACAATTCTTTTTCTATTTGGCTGTTTTTTCGTGAAGGGTTAGCATTATTTTTTCTGTGTAGCAGTCACATTATAAAAAAAAAAAAAAAAAAACACACACAAAAATATTAATTTGGCAACTGGAATAGATTAACCTTGATCTTTACTTCTTTCTGAGCATGTATTACTATCAGTTTTCTTCTGTTTCCTATCCCTGCTGACCCTTTTCTATTTTTATCTTTTCACCGTCAGCTGTAATTTTCTTTTAAAAGTTCCGTTTAACTATTTTTTTTACTATTTTCACTTTCTTTCAGTACTTCCTTGCAATGGTGTCATAGTCATCACTCTTGCAGATTATTTTTTCATACTTTCTGTTTGCCTTATTAATATTTTTTGTACATGTTTGAGGTTGCTTTGTTTGTTTTTTTTTTTTCTTTCATTCATTAAGTCTTGTAATTTTCCCATATGTTATTCTGCCCTCCTGCTTTGAATAAAAGATTCTGTTCAAATTTGCTCTTTTTATAGAAAATAATTATTTGTCTATTCCACATTCAAATCATTGTGTTCCTCATTCAAGCCAGTCAACATCAGCAATTAGAAGTAAGAGACTAAAAAGTCAGCGGTTTGGTTTTGTCTTGCATTTCAACACCTCAGTCACACATTATTTTCTGTGGCTAATTCTGTTACAAATAAACTTTCTGATGTAAAATACTTTATTTCACTGTTTCATTTCAGAATTTGCTAGAGATGTCTGCCAGCTCTATATACAAGAATATCTTGTTCCTACAGTTATGATGATTAATATTTCACAATATGTGTCGAGAAAATTGTAGTGTTTCATAATTACATTACTTGTAACTTCCAGAATTTTACAGAGATTACCACATACCAAACATCTGTAATTTCATAGAGGTTAGAGGAAAAAAGACATAAGAGGAAAGGAAGGTATTGGAACTTTGTCAAAAATTGAATTGATATTCTATCTAAATACATACCTGGTTTAATGCTTACTTTCGACCTGATTTGAACATAACTGCTAGAAGTCTTGAAAGTTGAGCGTGGCAGCAGATTAAGTATCAGAAAGGTTTTATGACTGACCTTATCTTGAATTATCTTTGCTTAGTCAACTATTTTCTTTGGTTTCTAATGCTATTATAAAAATGCTGAATTAACAGTTCATTAAGATCTGAAGCTGTCTTGATCTTGGTCTGCGATGGCTAATGCAGGTTCTTCACCAGTGTGACAAAAAAAAAAAAAAAAAAAAAAAAAAAAAAGTCCCAAAGGGAATATTTTGAAATCAGATGAAAAGAGAGAGGGTATTTTACTCTGTGTCTTAAATCAGTGCCTTTTGTTTCTTCTGAGACTGCCAACAAAAATGTTAAATTAGTGGTCAGTAGTTATGTAAGACTTATTCTCTATGACCTAGTTTCAAAACACAAATCATTTGACATAGGCTCTCTGATAGCCAGCTGAGAGTAATGTAACATCTTTTAAATATTGTTGACTAGCATCTCCTTCCCACTCAAAACTCAGTTTACATAGGTAAGGGGTCTTCCTAATTCATTATTAACTTCTTGAGACATTAAGTCCCTTTTCTTTCTTATTCTGTCCTTTCCTCCACACAGTACCACAGGTTTTTGAAAAGTTTTTCTTCTGAAACTCATAAAACACAGAGACAGAAGTAAAAGACATCATGCAGTGTATTGGTTTTGTGTCTTTTGTATGTCATTTATAATAGGCAAAATCCTGACCACGTGTAAACATTGGTAGAGATTTTTGTTCTGGATGGATCTAGAAGGCAGCACTACTGGAGGCACTGATTATGAAACCCATTGCTGCAATGTAATTTTGCAACCCAAGCAGTGAGAGTACTTGGTACTTTTTAACCTTTTAGAGATTGAGAGGTTTTATAATAAAATATATTTTTTACAGAAGGAAAGAAGTGAAGGGAAATGAGGAGAGGAAAATATCAGAGAAAGGTGAAGGATTATGGGCATAACATAAGTATATAAAATCATGTGACTGGTCATTTATTTTTCAAGCTGCCAACATGGTTAAACTACATAATACTGATGGACTACAACTACTAATCAACCTTTAAAATGTATGCTAATATTATACTTTATATCTATTTTAAAGCTAGGAGAATATTACATTTATTTGCTTGCAGACTGTAATTTATATTGTGTCTCCCTTGTTCAATTACATTTTCTGAAGTGCACTGTTTAATAATTCATACTTAACAGCTCTCTGATGAATACACTCTATTGTAAACAAAATGTCCTGTTTCTAAGCTGGTTAAAGTTGCATTCTTTTAGTCTAACATCATGTCACCTTGCACATACACACTCTTCTGTCTGTTAGCTTTAAATAACACTTGTCTCTAGATTCTTGGACTTTATGTATAGAAACTATTAAATTTACTATCTGTCTTGCAATGGAAAGGTCAGTGGTATCTTATTTATAGAAGAGTCATAAAAAATAAAAATATTAAGATGTTTCAGGAGCTATTCAGGAGCTGTCCTAAGCCCAGCTTGCTTGCTATTCTTCTGAATACAAGATATTCTGATTTTACACTTCAGCTCACATTGAGTGTCAAAGGATTACATTCTATTAAAAAAACAAATAGTAAAAAGAGAAGCCTTATTATTGACCTGCTGTATAGTTCTTCATGTAGCAGGTAGAGAAAGAAGGCATAGCAACTGAAAAATAATTAGAAATTATAAAAGCCTTCATCGTGAGCTACTGAAGATTCCCAAGAAAAATCAAGGAGGCTTTCTAAAGAATGAAGCTTATGCAGTTTTAATGAGAATTGTGTAGATAGTTTCATTCAATGCTTTGGTTATTTGTAGATAAAAGACTGGTATGATCTCTTTCAGTATAATAAAAATATATGAAAAGGTGAAAGTTATATATGACCTTTTTTTTCTCTTATAACTAGATGTCCTAAGGTAGAAAGTCTTGTCACATTTCACTGTCTAAGAGTGTTGTGCTCAGATGTCTGGTCTCCAGGGATTTTAGAAGATGATGGAACAGTTCTGATCCTGGCCCTTAGAGGTGTTTAGCTGCCACACTGTCATTGATCATCTGCCTAAATACCTTTGAAGATATGAACCTGGCTTCATTCATTGAAAAACATATTGTTCTCTGGGTCAATTCACTGCTGCCCTAGTACAAAATTATTGCCACTATAGTGCACAAATTCTGAGCTACTGGATGACAAATAAAACAGCTGCTGTAGTTAAAAAAAAAAAAAAGTCCTCTTTCAGGTCTTTGAACTCATGTCTTCTGTTTCCCTGATTTTTTTTTTTTTTTAATTTAAACATGTTGAAAGCAAACAGTGGAACACATTCTGTGAGATCCCATTTTAGAAATGAATACTGATATCAGAGTATTAGGATGCTTTTCAATTCACTCAGCAAAAGTTTGAGCAGTCCAGATTTATTGGCCTGAATCTTGATAAAATATTTCACATGATAATTTTGAACAATATGATCAGCTTTAAAATTAATAACGTATAAATTTTGTCTGTATAAATTGGTTTATATCATTTCCATCCACCATCAAATTACAAAGTGATCAAACAAAACCTATTTAGTTAGTGAAATTGTTGATAACTTACCTGAGCTGCCTTCACTTTGGTTTTCTGACAGAGCAATGATTCTTGATGCATATGGCAGATAAACTTTAGACATACAATTCAATGAGATAGTCTGTTCAAGACCATTAGCTTTTCCCACACATTGCTTTGCCAGTACAACTTACTAGTGAGGGAGCTTTTAATTTCTCATGCCAAAGGGAGAACAGATTTTTAAATTTACAAAACCATTGGGGTTTTTTTGTGATTGAATGGCAAGAAGGATGACTTAATTTTCTCTCCTCAGATGGAGCTTCCATGTCAATAAAGTTTCTATTTATTAATCTCAGATTAGTTAAACCATAAGGTTTACAAAGATACGTAACAAGCTTCAGCTGTCGAAGTAATTTAGCTGAGGAGAACGTACATTCTCAAAACCTTTCCTGGTTACTTGCAAATATGGCTTATTCTATATTAAAACATCAATTAAGCATTTGTCTTCATCTATGTTCATACTCAACAGAAGGATATAAATCTGTCTTTTATCTCAGAACAAAGTATACTAGCCCTCCAATATATTTATACACCACTGTTTCATTGTGGATTTGAGAGAACACTTACTTCAAAAGACAGAATGAATAAGCAAATTCATTCAATCTCTCCGTCTTTGTCTGAGACTCAATGGAACACAAGATCTATGTAATGAAAGTATCAGCAGCCTTTATTTGTGCTTTTTCCTACAACATTCCATTCCACTGCAATATGACTATGATATTGCATTTGTATGCCTTCCTAATGCCAAGTCATTCTCAGGAATGCTTGTCTCTTGATGCTCCCTTGCTATCCCATATACAACACTGAAATTACATTGTTGCTGACATTGGCTCAGGAATGGTTTACTCTAGACTTATGCCAGGACTGCATTCTATCCCTGACTATACTTCAGATTTTCAATTTCAAAGAGAAAATGAACAAACACTTATTACATTGAGGTTACCATACTATTTTCATTCTCCAAAATACTGAAAATGCTCTCTTACTCTTCCGGCCCTTATATCAAAAAATGACAGAGACAGATGAGTCAACCAATATCACAGAGAACATCATTGGCAAAGCTGGACAGATAACTTGATATTCTGATTCCAAGCCCAACAATGTCACTCTCTGGCAGCATTATTTTTACTAACTGTAAGAGTAACAGTACAGGTAAGAGTAAGAGTACAGGTGTTAGTTTCTAAAAGCTTCCCTTTCCTGTGTTCTCTGCATATATCTACTTGTTACCAGAAGGACGGGAAGTCTGGATTGTTGGTCACCTCTGCTTATTTCCAAGAACCTGTGGCTTCTGAATGTTGAAATGACACCACATTCCACTGTAGCTATTTGAATTAAAATCCCTCATCAAAGTGCTCAGTGCATGTGCCAAGATGGTCTACATTAATCTTAGAGTCTGACTGAGGTATATTGACCTGTGCTAAGCCACAGTAAAAGGATGTCATACATAATATATTAATCTATTTCTCATGATCAGCTGTTACTAAGTATCAATTTTTGCTATTATTTTATTTTGTTATCATATAATAACTTACACTGATATATAAATCATAGTTTTACCTCAAAACCAGTTTGTCAAGGTTATATAAAAGAGTAGGAAACTATTAAATCTTTTTCCTAGTTCGCAACTTTGACTTTGACACTGGCTTGTTCTCCATTCACCTTCTACATTGGATTACTACAAAAGGTAATTAATGTGTACCCAAAACAGCAAAATGATATATTAGCAAAAGATTTAGTGTCATATATTATCTTTGAGAGAACAGAGGATGGAAGAGGAGAGCAGAAGAAAAAGGGGGAGACAAAATGTTCATCTTTTTACTAACCTGTTTTAAAGAAATTATTTTTCACACTGCTTGAATCTTCACAGTGTCCTTGGAGGTAAATATACTGCACTTTTTCATCCCTGTAGTTCTTTTCTATATGTCACAGTCAAATTCTACTAGAAACTGAAGGGGAAAAAAAGATGAACAAATATCCACCCAGAAATAGTAACTGCATCAACAGGTTGTATGTCCTATAACAGTTCCATTTATGTGTTCACCGCACAAGAAATCTCAATATTTAGAGGAACGGCAAATTTCTTAAGTTTACCACTTAGCTATTTAATCTTTCCTCCTAATAGTTTATATTTTAATAAGAAGATGAGGCCATATAATGTAGTCTGTTGGAAGATATTGTTCCACAGGATGGAAATATTATTAGCTCAGAGGAAATTATATCCCAGTAGCATCTGGTAAAATGTTATTTTTCACATCATTAGGTCATGTATGAAGCAATAAAAACACCAGGAAAAGCTTGGTACTCTTAATCTCTCTGCCATTTTGTTGCTCCAGCCCCATTCTATGTTAATAAAATCTCAAGCAACAGCAAGAGAACATATTCCAAAACAGGAAGGTTATGATTCATTTGGATTGTATCTGCAGTCGTGGAAGGCAGTAAAGCTGCAGATGGTCACACAGTGTGAGGAAAGGTATAATAATTTGATTTTCATAGCTCAGAAGTTCTATATGTTCTTAATATTAGGGAGGAAGAGTTTTGTTTGGGTTTTTTTTGTTGGGTTTTTTTTTTTTTTTCTCTTCAGTATTTCACTATTGGTACTTTATTAAGTGTAAACCTTTTGTAACACTGTCAGTATTTAGCATGTGCATAGAAATGATCCTTTTGAGTAAGGGTAATGTTTCTTACAACAAGGTTATGTGTACTATGCTGATAGTAAGTAGTTTATGCCCTTGAAAACATCCTATAAAGCTACTTACATGACCATTAAAAGATGCAGATTGTGGCTTCTAGAAAGGAAAAGTCAGTAGAAGAGACTGTGTAAGAAGAAAGGGTATCCAGCTCAACACAGCAATCTCCCATCTTGATGATCTATGTGTTCATTTATCAGTCTCCCCTAACAATGTATACCTCTTAACACCTCTTGAAAGCCATAGGGAGGTCTGCCAAGTACTTTAACATGATCAGGATTTTACCAAGCATTTTTCAGGTGCATCAGTAAACACTTCTTCCTCCATAAAATTTCAGCAGTGTGATAATAATAAAGGATGTTTTGATCATTACGGAAATATAAAGACATTAAAATTCAGACTGACCATTCTTGTCAGACTTGAATGGTCTAATGTGGCTTGAATGTCTGGCTGGATATCACACTTATCCTAATTGATGAGTAGTTAGTCTCAATGAAAGGAAAAGCTATCGATGTATTAGGGAGTACTAAGGCAGGGCAATAATTAAAGCACTGCATTAAAAGTCAGTGCACATAGAGGGATTTTGTACTGTTTTACTTTTGTAACTTTTTCCTCTTTTCCGGTGAATCAAGATCATGAGATATATATATATATAATGATGATGAAACTGAGTCAAAGGTAACAAACCTTGACAATTCTAAAATTTGATTTTGCTAAACATGTAAAATATGCTGATAGTAGTGCCAGAAAATGACAGTATATTTTAAAGTTGTAAGATTAGACCCATATTATGATTTTAATAGTGTTAATGGAAGTTTAACTATAGTGTTTGTGAGCTAATGTTTAAAGAAGGTGACAGATTCATTTCACTGCAGTCTGCTGATGCTATATTTATCTTTTTCTTCAGAACTTTTGACATCAAAGAGAAGGTACATCTCAGGATATTTTTTTTGTGCTACTAACAGAAGAAAAAAAGGTGGGTTTGAAGTCAAAACTGAAGTCAGGATATACCCAGTGGTATGATTTTTACCAAAGAAAAAGAAAAACAAAATTTCTAATTAAAAATATCAACTCATCCAAATGCAAGCTTATCACCAAGAATACCAGTTTTAACAATAAAAAATCACTAACCACAAACTAATCGGCTTCACAGGCCTCAGGTAGCAAGAATTGTGAGTCAAGACATCATCAGATGGTAATAATTTAAGAGAATGACCTAGTAAATACTCTTTTAGCCTTTGCAAGGAGGAGACAAAGATCTAATTTCCTACCGTGTCTAACTTAGACACAGCATGACTTTTGCTTTGACGTACAATGAAAAGAAATTTTGACTTTGGCAGAGGTGATGGCGAGTAGATGGAGAAAATAAAACCCTTGACCTTTTTCTAGTCCTGGTTCAGCATTCAGCTTGTTGTTAGGATGCACAGTAGGTTTATGACCTTAGTTAATCAACCAAATATTAAACTCCATTAAACTTTGCACCATTTCTAGTAATAGGAATTTCAATCTGATACCATTTTAGTATAAAATAATCTATGGCTTTAAATCATCATGAAAATAGCAGTCCTTGAAACACTTCTAAGAGCTTCTAAACTATTTTGTGTCAAAAAAATGAAACCAATTTCCTTTTATTGTGGAGGCAATATTAAAAGTTTTGCCTGAGTCTAAACTTTATTTCCTACATCAGACATTAACAGGGGTAAAAAACGTTTTTGAGAGTAAGGTTGATTCTTTTCAATACTCTATGGTTAGATAAAGTATTTTAAAATAAATAAAGTGGGGGTGAAATGTTTAAATATACATCAAATTTTAGGAAATATATGATACACTACTGTGGCTTCAAATCAGATTTTCTTCTCATTTCCAAGAAATTCCTATGCTGTTTTCTGTTTTCATTGTGTTTGATTAGATACATGAAGATTCCATGACAATCTTATGTTATATAATGCTTAGGGAAATCCATTTTTTCACCAAAATGTTTCTGTCTGAAACTGTATGTTCTAAGACTTCATATGTGCCACATCATTGAAGATATTTTTTCTCTTTTCTGAGAAATGATAAACAATAGTCACAAAGCAAAATATAGCATTCATATGTGGAATTTTCATTCCCTTCATCTAGGAGATAAATTATTCTTGTAGTGTGCTGTGATTCTCCTAATTCAAAGAACAAAACTGAGGTAGATATCCATTAAAAAACCCCCAACCTTTTCAGTAAACAATACAATACATTTTCAGCTGCATTGATACTGAGCAGAGGAAGAATTCTTTGTGTGGAAGAAATGGTGCTGGGATGTAAATATATCAGAGGATATGGATGTAAATATATCATAGGATATATCTAGGAAACTTAGTCATGCCATAGTTAAGACTGTAACTTGTAGACTTTCCTCTTTCAAATAAATGAAATATCATCTCTAACTTTTGCAATTCACTTTAAGAGTCACAGATCAATAAAAATATACTTGACCTCATCTAAGTATCACTAATGAGGTGAATACAATGTTGTCTCAAACCCATATCGCTCTACATAAATTCTAAAGCAGAGAAAAATTCTACATATAGAAAAATAAAATTAGCCACATGACAGGCTTCAACCAAGAATTTACCACTAGGTTTGATATAAGTAATTGTGTTAGCCTTTCAATTCTTTAATGATCTTAAGAGTCAATGGAATTGTAAGCCTTATAGTATATTTATTTCTTTTTTAGAATGACAAAATGCTACTTTTCTTCATATTATACAAGAGTAGTTGCTCATAAAAATAAGATACTGCAATTTTATATTTCATAACATGCTTTCTTTCAAAATCTCTAAAAAGAAAAAAGGAAAGGAAATATTTTGTTATTGATGAGTGCCATCACCTGAAGGGTGAATAGGACAAAATAACTGACAAAAGACTTTAACTGTAAAAAGAAATAAATATACTATAAGGCTTACAATTCCATTGACTCTTAAGATCATTAAAGAATTGAAAGGCTAACACAATTACTTATATCAAACCTAGTGGTAAATTCTTGGTTGAAGCCTGTCATGTGGCTAATTTTATTTTTCTATATGTAGAATTTTTCTCTGCTTTAGAATTTATGTAGAGCGATATGGGTTTGAGACAACATTGTATTCACCTCATTAGTGATACTTAGATGAGGTCAAGTATATTTTTATTGATCTGTGACTCTTAAAGTGAATTGCAAAAGTTAGAGATGATATTTCATTTATTTGAAAGAGGAAAGTCTACAAGTTACAGTCTTAACTATGGCATGACTAAGTTTCCTAGATATATCCTATGATATATTTACATCCATATCCTCTGATATATTTACATCCCAGCACCATTTCTTCCACACAAAGAATTCTTCCTCTGCTCAGTATCAATGCAGCTGAAAATGTATTGTATTGTTTACTGAAAAGGTTGGGGGTTTTTTAATGGATATCTACCTCAGTTTTGTTCTTTGAATTAGGAGAATCACAGCACACTACAAGAATAATTTATCTCCTAGATGAAGGGAATGAAAATTCCACATATGAATGCTATATTTTGCTTTGTGACTATTGTTTATCATTTCTCAGAAAAGAGAAAAAATATCTTCAATGATGTGGCACATATGAAGTCTTAGAACATACAGTTTCAGACAGAAACATTTTGGTGAAAAAATGGATTTCCCTAAGCATTATATAACATAAGATTGTCATGGAATCTTCATGTATCTAATCAAACACAATGAAAACAGAAAACAGCATAGGAATTTCTTGGAAATGAGAAGAAAATCTGATTTGAAGCCACAGTAGTGTATCATATATTTCCTAAAATTTGATGTATATTTAAACATTTCACCCCCACTTTATTTATTTTAAAATACTTTATCTAACCATAGAGTATTGAAAAGAATCAACCTTACTCTCAAAAACGTTTTTTACCCCTGTTAATGTCTGATGTAGGAAATAAAGTTTAGACTCAGGCAAAACTTTTAATATTGCCTCCACAATAAA
>NW_020799095.1:95544935-95565637 GCF_003259725.1 Athene cunicularia
CCCCCCCACCCTTTAATTCTTAGGGAGAAGGAGAGGTTTCAGTTGGTTTCATCAACTTTCATGAGTCCTGCAGTGATTGTATTATCCTAGGCTTAGGAAGGTCTGTGTTATGTCTTAGTGAAGATATAACTTAGTAAAGAACACCGAGATTATTCTTTTAATTAAAAAAATATAAGTCAGAATGTCCACTGCTTATTGAATTCAGTAGATTTTACACTGGTCAAAGCAGAGTAAGGAGGAGTCTTGCTTTAAATCTTCTTCAGACATGTTAACTTTAAGCGGATTTTTTTTAGTAGCACTCTTAAAACCATATGTTTTTCAAGGTGCTTGGAAATCTCAATCTAAAGTAAGCCTATTCAATTGTCACATGGTGGAAGGAAAGAGATGTTGGCATTTCACTATAAGATGGGAGTGGTTGCAATATTTGACATAGTTTTTAAAGAGGACTTTTGGTGTCTAGTTAGATACTGGAGGTCTTCAGAAAGTTAAATAAATAAATAAAATTAGAAGTCTTTTTAAAAGGCCTTTCTAATTAATATCCTCAAATAATTTCATAACTTTCTGGGACAGAAAAAAATATTTATTCTATTGTACACCATTTAGTCAGTAGAATATACTTTATGACATCAGGCTATGCGATATAACTAACACTCAAAGAAGGAATTTGAATCAGATTATAAACTGTGAAAATTTATAGTCATGGTAATTTATGGAGAGCATTTTATAGTATGTGTATGATGCATATCATATGTATATACTATTGTAACATCTATCATCAAATGTAAGGGATTTCCACCTTTCTTTCTTAATATAATAATATCAGTAGATAAGTATATATACGGTAACAACAAATTTACTCAATTATTTTAGAACTGTGCAACAGAAAATATATCTGCAAGAGTTTTTATGGCATTAGAGTAAAGCATATTTCTTTCCACAGAAAACACACACAAAAAAACCCTTAATGTAGTTTCATAACAGGGGAGCTTTTGAGGCTTTTACAGATATAGAAGGTGGAAAAGCAAGGGAGTTGTGCTGTTTACTCTAAACCACATTTAAATCTCCTTTGAGTGTTATGTGCTAAAATCAGCATTTTTGACATCTTAATCCAAATGCATGAATTATCTTCCCACAAACAACAAGGAGATTAAGTGTTCTCTCAGCACCTTGCTGATTTAATACCTGCTTAACTCCTGCAGCATATCTCGCTCTCATTAAATGGCATACACATGGTTCATTTTTCTTTTTTTTTTTTTTAATTTTTTTTATTGAAAATCGTACATGTATGACTAAAAGTCATGGGTGATATCTTTCAGTTCCGTTACAAAATCTGTCTCATATATATATATATATACCTATATATATATATTTAATACAACTAGAAGCAAATCTAATTAATTATGAAACAATGATTGTCTACCAAAATGTAACTTAAATTAAATGTGTTGCAGATGATTAAAATTATTCTGTTTTCTCTGATAGAGCTGAAGGCCACTTTCACATAGTTAATAGATAATACTGGACTGCAAAACTTACAAAGCCTTAATGATAATTTCCCATCTCCCAGCCTGGTGTCACCCATACATTAGAATTTTAGTATAAGGATACTTCCTTCAGAAAAATACTTTTAGAGTGAGCATCATCGTCTATGGAGTACCTTCTGTTCACAAACATAGTCCTGCAAACAATTCTGTATGTGTCTCAGTAATTGCAGGTAAGACAAGTCATTTCAAGTTAGGTACAAGCAAAAAGTTTGCAGGAGCGGAGTCTAATTTAGGAACTCATCTACAGATTACCTAAAACAAACCAATCTGAAATAATACTTAAAACCACTATTTTACTTGAATATATGCCTTAGTATCTAGTAATAAATCATGAAAGATGAAGTATAAATATTGTCAGAATCATTAAAAAGTTTTCTTATTCTATGAAATCCTACTTCAAATCGTACAGTATTTTAACCAACAGCAGTTGTCCTTCTGTTTTGGCACTCCTGAACCAGTGTAGAAATTATGTGTAGTGAGTTAACACCTTTGGGTAAAAATACTCATGTGCAGCAGGATCTAAAGATGATTTCTGGAGTTAATAGCATTACTTGCTAACATAAGAAAGAAATTGAAAAGAGTCTTTTACTGTGATTCATCAGCAGCAAAAGAGAAGGGGAAGGAGAAAAGCAAGGTGTTTACAGTCTTGGAAGCATATAACATGTTTAACCTTGAAAATTAAATCTTGCATTGAAGACACTCCCAGCTACCTCTGTAGTCTTCTTTCCAAAAATCCAATGTACAAATACTTTATTTAAATGTCTCAGACTTTATAATGGCTCAGAAGAACAACTGCATGTCCTTGGAGCTGCTCTCCTTTCTGAGAGATGAATGGTGGGCGAGATTGCTTTACTGTAATTTCTCCATTTCCATGCTTCATTTCCTACATTTATCTGAGACTGGAGAAAAATCAGCATGTTCTGATAAGTCTAATACCATGAGGCAGTAAAATGGACCTGAATTTAGTGGAGATTGGAGCTCCAAAATAAATATAATACTTTATGTCAAATAATAATAAAAAAGGATAAATTCTCCTGTACAAATCAGAAGAGATAATAAAAAATAGCAAATAGATAGCAACATCTTTTCTATACCTACATGGGCATCACAGAATTTTTCAAACATAAGAATATCCCTCTATTTTTCTCATTTTATGTGGTTTGTAAACTACTTCAATAAATTGATAAACATTATGGAATTTCTTAGTATAAACAATAATTTTTCATAAATCTACCCAGAAAATTATAGACTTCTAATTAAATAGCTCTGAGAACAGAGAGAAGGAAAAAAAAAAAAAAAAAAAATTTTCATGTCTGTACTGCTTTTTGCCTAGCAATCTGCATGCAACACTGTAAAGAAAATTTGTTAAAAAAACCTTGCATCTGTAAGTATATATTGTAAAGTTTTATTGAATTTTATATTTTATTTTATAGATTTGTCTCTTCTTATGCTTATCTCATACGAGAGTCTGTTCTAGATATAGCAATAGTGCTAAAGCATCTACAAAGTATCACTGGCTCACTGAGGTCACAGTGCATAAGATACTCTTAAAAATGAGTTGCCTCTGCAGGTATCTGAGGGTTGCTATCTATTTGAACGTGGCTGAGCATTTCATTTTATCAAAAATGCCACCAAATGCTCATATTCTGTGTGGTCAGTGCAGTCCTTAGGACAAGTCTAATGAAGATATGTTCCACCAAGGCAAAAAAACCTAAAAGGTTAAAAATGGAGAAATATTTACAACTTTCTTCAGTCTGTAAGTTTAAGTTTTCTGTTTTAGTATTCTTCAGTGCATTTTCAGAGAAAGGTTCCAAGGCTATGAGTATAAGCAGTCTGGTCCAGTCCCATACATATCTGCAAGCCGTTTAAAGCGAGGACCCCAGTCACTGAGGTAATCGTAGTTCTGGTCAGAGTTTGAGCTGATCGAATCTAAAGAACTGAGTGACTCTGCCACCGAGCCATTCCCTTCAAATGCATATGTCTGCAGGGAGTCGTAGGGTGGCGCGCAGGGGTCCACGTCAGCTTCTTTTAGTCTTTCCCAGATAAATTCCCTAAATATAACATTATCTGGGATGCTTTTAAAAGTTGGTCTGCTCAAGAACTGAATCTCAGGTGTCACATCCCTTCTGGTCTTGGTGTCTCTGATGATGTTGAGGTTTCTCAAGGCAGCCATGTCAAAAGCCTCAGTGTCTTCTTCTCCACCACCCTCATCATCATACCTGACAATGTTCTCTCTGATATCTCTCTCTTCATCAAAAATGAGGGGCTCTTTTTTTCGTCGTCTCATGGTGACAATCAGCAAGACAAGAACTGGAACACAGAAAGACCAGAGTTTTAGCAATGCTGAAGTTTCCTCATTTCTTTTCCTAGTGGTGGAACTACTCATTAATTTATATGACAAAGACCCAAGGATATAGCAGGCAGTTTATGTAGTTACATCTGAAACCAGCAGGTTTTGAAACAGCTTTAAACCATAAGCTTTATAGATGTTAAAGAATCTATTTCCAAAACCATTCTGGATTAACGTCTTCATCTCTAATTCTATATCCTATGCTGTCCGCTAAACATAAATTTTAGGACTGGTTCAGTCCGACTATTACAATCTCACAGCCATGAAATACAAAAAAGACCTTTTCCTGAACTCTTAATTGCCCAAGTGATAAAAGTACATTCATAAAGTCACTGAATAGAATTTAACAACCATGATTTGGGAAGTGACTGAATTAAAGTATACGGCCAATCTCTGTTGAAAAAAAAAATAAAAATCGTAGATTGGAGAACACGGAATTGTTAAGCAATGTGTAAAATAAGACTGTCTTAGTTCATGGATTAGAAGTATCTCTATATAGATCTCACTTTTCTATAAAGTGCAAAGTACTGTACTTGCAGTTTATGTATTACATCTAATGAGAACTGCTAGAACTGGAGTTTATTGGATCAGCCAGTGCTAGAAAAAGTAATTGTTTTTTAAAATTTAATCCTTAAAATTTCTTTAAGATTGAAAGCTAGTACTAAACTTCAGTTATAGCCAAAATAAATGGGAGAAATTAACACAAGTCTCCTCTTGTTCAAACACAGTTTTGATAGAGAAACTTCATTGCTGACACACAATATATGGAACCAGTAATATGAATATTCCACCCATCTGTGGGACATAATGAAGTGTGATTCATCCTCCTAGAAAATGATTAATACTATATCGTAGCATCTGGATAACATTTGTGGAGTTAAAGATACTCCTAGAAGATAACAAGCATTGCTATGACTGTAAAAATAACAGTACATTGAAAAGTGTCATTCCACATTCAATTAATCTCTTCTGATTTTATGTTTATTTTTAATCTTAAGAATATCTGGTTATATACATTCATATGCCTAAGGTTTGGAATCTTTACTTACAGTACTTTGATATGCCAAATAAATGCTGGAGAAACATATGGAGAAGCAAAAGTGATATAGGTAAAATTACGCTTGAGCTTCCCTAGGTAGTCTCTAAAATGGCCTCCATAAATTGTATGATGTAGGACTGCCATTCTTGAAAAGCCCTCCTTTTCATGGAGGAATTCTTAAAATCAATGTCAATCTAGTGATCATGAGGCATGATTCAATATTGGGAACACTTGGTTAGAATAAATCAGTAATTCAGAAACTATGTATGCAGAAAACCGCATCGTATGTCTATGGAAGTTATCGTACTCTTTGTAATTGGGTACAGCATGGGATGATTTCAAAGGTAGATTTTCTGCAATTCTTTCTATTTTCCTTTGGAGCCATGCATGTCTAAAATTAAAAGTGGAGCAAGTTCATTTTTTTTCTAAACTTTTTGACGAATATCTTAGGCAATATTTTTCCCCTTTTTTCAGTAGCTACCAGGCACACATCTAATGATCCATTTACTAACAGATGCCTTGTGACTCTATACTACTGCAGCATCAGCATCACTCTTTCACTTTTTTGCCCCTGGCATCTCTCTTATTCATGCTTTATGTATTGAATTCAGAAGCCACTAGTTTGGGACATTTTGCTTGGAATGATATTTACATAAGGAGTTTGACAGTATAAGATATTGACCTTTAAAATGGCTTTCGTAAAATTTCAAAACATTCTGATATTTGTATGATACAAATTGAGCTGCAAATTATACAGCAGAGAACATAAAATTGTCATCAGAGACAACAATTGCACTCCCCTTTAAATATTTTTTCCTTATTGTAAAATATATTTTAAAGTGATAGACAATTAGCTTGCTGACAGTACAAATATACATTTAAGCCAGGATTGCTATTGACTTTTTTTTTTTTTTTTTTTTAACATTTACTTCCACAATTTTTATTGCTATATAAGTAAGCAGCTAATCATTTCTTTTACTCAAGTGTAAATGCATTTTCACACCACTGTCTCTGTTAACATAGTTCAATTTAAAAGTTAAATACTTGCTAATAAGTGAAAAATCTGAAACTTAGTGGGCAAGTCCACCTAACAGTACAATAAAAATTGGGATACAATGAGTGTTCTATATAATATTCCTTGTACATCTCACACTTGCTTGAAGCCAAGAAAAATATAGAGTCTTTCTAAAGGTTAAACATTTTAGCATTTAGATGGCTTTATGAGATTATTAATTTCTAGCCTTTCCAACAGCTATGAACAATAAAATTTAACTTCTAAATGAACAAAGCTTTAGCTGCATTGCAGGAACTGATGATGAATACAAGTCCCAAACAAATTTCACTGATAACTAAATCAAGTGCAAATGGTTTTAAAGTTTATCCATTTGTCATTAAGTCATGACGTTGGGGTTCTTTTATAACAAAAGCAGAGATTAAGACAGTAATTAGAGACTGGCTGAACATCTAGAAAAACCTAATTTTATGCTTTTCAGTGAAGAAGTAATATAATGAAAAATGCTTTATGGCCATATATATTGCACATTGAGGCCTCTAGTTTGGCTCGATACTGGTACACCAAACTCATCCTAAAGACATGAAATGGCAATACTGATTTTGTATGTCATTTAGCAAATAAATAAACCAATCTGTATTAGAAGTAACCAATTATAAAGTTTAAATAAACCCAGCTAATAAAGGTAGAACTAAACTAACCTTTTAGTTCTGGTTTACCTGAATTATTAGAAATGTTGATTTTGCTTAACAGGTACAATAGCCAAGAGAAAATGTCGTTTTTATTTCTTTTAGTTGTGATAATATATAGTTTTATGCTTCTGTCAGTATAGGTGTAATGATAATATAGTTTCAGTTCACCTGAATTAGTCTTTAAACAAACACCTTTAAATACATTAGTGGATTTTTGCTTTACCATTTTGCTTTACGGAATTATTATGAAATTTCCATTTTGGTATGATCTGGTAAAAAGTCAGGTTTAGGTCACAAGCATATTTCTCTGTTTTAGTATTAATTTTTCCTTTTGTACTGAGGGCAACTGCAACATAATTGTAAGGAAGCCATAAAAGCCCTGAGACAACCTGGGATCATGCTGTTTATACTCTACACCCCTAAGCCTGGCATTTACTATAGCAATAAGCTGCATCAGCTGCAAGCAAATCTGCACATTGGTTTCTGCCTTAGGTGTGTCATGATTCATAAAGCTGATGACTGGAGATCTTCAGCCATCTAAGCAGCACACTAATAACCTATTTAGATATACCTTGAATTTGACAGTACAGTCAGATAAAATTTGGGGATTACAGAGGCCAAGACCCAGGAAACGTGCATTTAATTCCCATTTAACAACTTCATATATAACTGTTGCTTAATCAGTTTGGATTGATATTTGCAAAATAACTTTGACCTTTAAATGTTCACATTGAGTGACTCTAATAGGCTCTATAACTTTCAGAAAATACCTTCTGCATTGCTTACTCAATCACCTTCTAATTTCACAGAATCATCAAGGTTAGAAAAGACCTTGAAGATCACCGAGTCCAACCATTAACCTAACATTGGCAGTTCCCAACTACACCATATCCCTCAGCACTATGTCGACTCTACTCTTAAACACCTCTAGGGATGGGGACTCCACCACTTCCCTGGGCAGCCCATTCCAACATCTAACAACCCGTTCTGGAAAGAAATGCTTCCTAATAACGAGTCTAAACCTTCCCTCGCACAACTTGAGGTCATTCCCTCTTGTCCTATCGCTTAATACTTGGTTAAAGAGACTCATCCCCAGCTCTCTGCAACCTCCTCTCAGGTAGCTGTAGAGGGCGATGAGGTCTCCCCTCAGCCTCCTCTTCTCCAGACTAAACACCCCCAGTTCCCTCAGCCGCTCCCCGTACGACCTGTGTTCCAGACCCTGCACCAGCTTCGTTGCCCTTTTCTGGACACGCTCGAGTCATTCAATGTCCTTTTTGTAGTGAGGGGCCCAAAACTGAACACAGGAATCGAGGGGCGGCCTCACCAGTGCCCAGTACAGGGGTCAGATCCCTTCCCTGTCCCTGCTGGCCACGCTATTGCTGACACAAGCCAGGATGCCATTGGCCTTCTTGGCCACCTGGGCACACTGCTGGCTCCTGTTCAGCCGGCTGTCAATCAGCACCCCCAGGTCACTCTCTGACTGGCAGCTCTCCATCTCTTGGATACCTCCAAATTAAAACAGTTATGGAATCATCAATTTTAAAACTGCAAGACCAAACCCCACACATACTACATAATCACATTCTGTAAACATTTTATTTATTTAGAGAATAAGTTCCTTATGACTAAGATGGTTTCTTCTTGTTTGTTAATCACACATTTATGTGTTCTAATGTAATTGGGTTCTTTTAGGTATTGTGATAATAATAAAAAAATCCTTGTCGTTCAACTAAAAAAGGATAGTTTAAATTTCTATTTTGAGCTTTAATCAATGTATTATTAACTAGTAAAGTCTAATACCACACTACTAGGAGGCTTTCTGTAGTGTTTCTAAGAAAACGGGTGGTTCTAATAGATTATATTCAGAAACACGGAAGATAAAAATAATGAAAAAGCATTATGTCAATCTAGCTTTCCATTGTTTCAATACAAAGAATATCTTTAACCTCTTAAATATGATTATGTTATTTTTCTTTTTTTTCTTTTTTTTTTCTGTGATTTTATGTACACATTTTATGCTAAACACTTGTTAAAAAAACAATTATTGTGCCTGAAAGATGCTAACTGAAAAACAAATTACTTTGAATTAAATTACCATATAATTTTCACAGGACTTAAGAAATTCCTACTTCTCTAAAAATAATATACAGTCTAAAATTAATACAAACTAGCTTTTCATATGCTTTTTTCATAGAATAAATGACAAGTTTTTGTTGTTGTATTTATTTTTTTTATGTTTCTTTTAAATGTAGCATAACTGCAGAGTGAATAATTATAAAGATATTTTCAGTAATTAACAAAGTACTGGAATTTTCTTGTGGAATAAAATCCAGAATTTAATCTCTATCAGTCAATATGAGGAGAGAAAAAAGATTTTTGTAAAAAGTTTTTAATTTTTAAAAAATATTTTAGTTTGAAAAAAATAGTCTACACTATGTTACACACAATTATAATTAATTAGTATGCTTTAGTAACATTCTTCCTTCTTAGCACCAGTGAAAACATTATGCTTATAGGTAATTGATTGATTGCTTAAGTAAAAATAATAAGACTAAGAAATCCTACTGGGACAATCTGAGCTTTGATTAAGAAAAATGTTTATTTAATAGACAAATGGTTGCACAGGGTAAGAACAAGTATCAATGTACATCATACTAACTTTAAGAAGACAAAGCCTTCTTGAGAATTCAAGATACTAGTGCCAGAATGTATGTATCCATGACATTTCCGCAAATCTCATGCTTCCTCCTCTTTACAACTGGCACTCAAGTTGAGATGATGACATTGATGAATGTGACTGGATTTTCACTGAATATTAATCTTGGGTCAGAAAAAAAAAAAAAATTGCTTAAGTAGCCTGTCTCCTCTTTTCACTGATAAACTCTTACACAAAAAGGTTCATCCCTTGGTCCCAGCGCTGGAACCACTTGCCAGCAGCTAAAGCCTATTTTGATGCTGTGCTAGTGGATCTTCAGGATTTTTTTCTCAAGAATGGATGTGAAAAGATAAAGAGAAAAGGAAAAAGTAAATTCCTAGCAGTGTTACCATTCAGCTGATCCCAGAAAATGTCTTCTAGGATCAAATAAAAGAAGAAGATAGTCTCTGGGACCAGACAAGCAACACTTGACTGGGGTTTCACTGGTCAGCAGTGATGCTTAAACACCTCTTCCTTGTGAAGACTGGCAGCTGCCTGGGAACAAATCAGTAGCAGGATACAGTACCAAAATGCAAGACTCAAAGCCAGGATTAGCATACCAATGCAGCCTAAACAGTTTCTGCAGTTTTGAACTGTACTCAAAAGGAACAGTTTAGATTGGAAGTGATGACAGCACATACAATTATATGTTTCGATGAACAGTGGTGATAAATTCAGACAGCTGAATTTGGATGTCCAATTCTTTGACAAATAAAATTAATGGTAAAACAGTCATGTGCAAGATTCCTTTTCAGTGCAAATCCTGTTGTTTGAACACTATGTTCAGAGAGCTTATCTTCAATTCTTTGCCAGATGTTTGTTTGGCACACTCTAAAAATGACCAGAATAAACCCTCAGATTTCTTGATTTATTGTTTTATTTGAATGCTGGTGTACTGAGTAAAATAAGCAAGTTATTGTCTGGTAACATGCTATGTCTCCACTCAATGCCCTTCTTTAAGATATATGGCTCTTATTTAAGAAAAACTTATGCTCAGGCCAGGCTGCATTGTATCTAAAATAGTTTCTCATGTAATCTTCTGAAACTCCCTTTTTATATATAACAGAAATAGTGATATTTCAATTTCAGATTAAATTAATAGTTATTGTTGCAGAACTTTTCTTCTGAAGTACTTTGGACCAAAGTTTTAAATCAGTGTTTTTCCACTGATGTCAATGCTCGTTGACATGACAGAATGTTTTGTATATCTTTTTGAACTCTACCATTAGTTTCATGTCCAAATAAAGTTCATTTGGGTGTATAAATAACCTGGAAATGCTGCTAGAGAAATGGCACTTTAAAAGTGCTCATTAAAACTTTTGTCAATCATTTCCTTCCATTTCTCCTTAAACCTAGGCCTAACCATGAGTTGAGTTTAAACAATCTTATGTTGTTAGGGTTTTTTGTCACAAAGATGAATAACTCTGGAAATGCCACCTCTTATACATAGCTAGTGAGTAAGTCAGCTGGGTTCATTGCAGAGGTAGTGATTTTCCTTACTCAGTAACAACAGTGCAAGAGAATTTTCTTTTTTTGAGTCCTTTAGAAATGTTTGTATCAAAAGGGACATTTCCTTCTAATGGTTTACAGTGAGGTGAATCAAAGTCAATAAGAAGAGAAATCTATACATTGTTGAAACACTGCCATGAACAGGAGTGTGGACAAAAGTCTCTTGATTTGACCTGTTCAAATTACTTGGATAACAGTGACAAATATATCACCATTGGGTTTATACCAAACTGAGGAGACTATGGCCTTCCCCTTTCCCTTAGACTGGTATGTCCAGACAGGGAGTAGAAAAATCTCTCAATTGGTAACAACACTCAAGAAAATTCTTGTGTGATGAATTGATACCCTTGTTAGCATGTCAACTGACAATAAGCAAAACTGCACTTTTGCTCACCTGCATCCTGCAACATGTAGATGCAGGATGATCCTTCATCTTTGCTCCTTGATTTGGGCCTTTACTAATAGCATGTAGTTATTTTGTTTAAGGACTAGGTATGAAATGAGAAATGTTAACCAAACTAACATATTGACATTGCTCCACTGTTTTCCACTGTCTTATCTACTTGCAGTTTTACTAGACCACATAAAATCCAGCTGTGCTACCAGTTGCAGAATTAACAAAAGATCATCCTGTAAAAGATGTTCAATTAAATGAGTCCCATCAGTAGATTGCACCTGTTATATTTTCTGAATGTCTTTTGTTCTATGCAAATCAATAAATGTTTAAAAATAGTTATATCTATGAAAAAGGGCACACACTGATACTGGTTATATGGTGAGTCTGTTAAACCAAATACTTCTGCAAACTGCATTGTTTATCTCTTAAATATCTTTTTTCTTTTACTATTGTTTCATATATACATATGGAGATAGCTTGATATAGAAACTAAGTATCTGAACTTGAAAATCCCAAACTAAAGATTTTGTGCGATTCATGATACCGAATGCTGTTCTGCCTGGAATGTTAGATGTCCATGTTTAGAGAAATTGTGTGTGTGTGTGTGTTGAAGCTCATATACATAAATATATATATATATATATATATACACACATATCTTTTACTACTATACATTGATCAGAATATAAGGGAAACAGGAATAAGACATACCTAGCAGTGTCAGGACACAAGCCAATATTGCTATCAGAGCTCCAGTGCTAAGTCCTGCAGGCAAGATATATGCTTCTGCATTGCATGTCTGAGCAATACCATCTGCATCACAATCACAGACTCTGATGGTGAGGGTATTAGTGCTACTAAGTGAAGGTGATCCACTGTCCACTATGAATATTGGCAAGTAGAAAACAGACTGTTCCTGTCTTCGGAACCCATTTCTTCTGGTTAATACTGTTGCAGTGTTATCTAGGTAAAGGAATAAAAAGATAAATATAAAATACATGACATTTCTAAAACAAAATTTTAAATAATATAGTCTTTTGCTTAAAAGACTTCATAAACACATATATATTATTTCAACAAGATCACCTTTCCTGGTCATGTATTTTTGAAGCTGTAGAGATAAAATCAGCTGAGAAATGATACCTAACTAAAGAAAAATATTTTCTCTTTTCTATGAAAGACTGTTTCAGTATTGTAACTGCAGAGGTCTATTTGGTTTTACTTAAGATCACAGTTGCAAACTCTTGATAGGTAGTTGAAGATGAAATTGTTATAAAAAAGAAAAAAATTACCCTTCAGTGATCAGATTAAGTATCTGCATACCTGTTTCCATGGATCTATTTCAATTATTTACAGACATAGATAGCATATTAGCGGAAAGGATTAACATATTAATAGGAGAATAAGTTCTGAAGACCAATAAAATATTTTTTGAATATAAAAAAAAATCCAGTTGGTGAACAAATATAGATAATTGCACATGTAAAAAAGACATGCACTTGTTTTCAGACTCATATGAGAGTCAAGATGACTAATATAATCAGTCTGAAATGTGTGATTCAACACTGCTGTGACTTGTGTGATTAGAAAGTCCATGTGTTCCAGAAAATATGTGCAAAACTCACTGTGTTCAATACAGGTTGACAGCTCCTGAGAGGTAGGGAGTTACATCTCCTAGAATGTATAGAAAAGGTCGGTCGGTTGATCTGTCTGTCTATCTATTTATCTATCTATTTATTGACAGGTATATCAATAGCCCTGTAAAGTTATCTTACTGTGTCATCTATTATGACTGATCTGGTAAAATATGCAAACACTTCTTCATATACAATCATATGAGATATGCATATAATTATTTATCATTGAAAGAGGCAACTGCTGCTGTGACCTGTAATTCCACTGACTTTACTGGCGTTGCCAAGGCACATTATTAGTTTTTTCCCATTTTAAGTTCTCTGGAAGAGGATCTGCCTTTTCATTAAATACTTCACAGTTTTTCTAACAATAGCATATTTCTGAATAGAGTCTTACTCTAATGCATTTTTATTGTTTTGATCATTATTACTATTACAGTCTTTAGTTTTGACCTGCAAGCTGCTCATATGAAGAAAATCGAGCATGTCAATAACTATACACAGAGTAAGGCAATAACTAGCTGTGTGAGAGAACTTTATTAGGTCACATGTTATACATAGTGAATGTTGTTCAAAGTCTGTCTGTAAAAACAGTATCCTTTAGTCCACCATATGTCTGTTTTTCTTGCTTTATTAATAAGGATGACTTTGTAGCTCTAGTTTAGTACTGATCCATAAAAGTGCAATGCAGGAGTAATGTAGTGTCTATTCAGTTTTATTTGCTACAACTAATAGCTAAACTGACTGATACATGCCCAGCTGCCATACTATGAAGTGCAGCTAATGAGAACACTAATTAGAAGCGTGTTCTCAGAAATTTTAACTAATAGAAACGTGATGTCAATGGGAGTCTACATAAGTCTTTGGGGAAATAGTCACAAGAAGTCTGTGTAAATATCATAGGCAGCTTCCATTATCAACAGCATTCTTCAACAGGTGGTGTACTTTCTGCAAAAATGTTTTTTGCTGGGAAAAAAATGAAAAAAAAAGAAAAAAAAAAAAAGAAAAAAAGACCCTCTCCATTTACCATGCACTTATTTTTTATTCCCTGACATATTAATAAAACATGAATCCCTGGACATTTTTCAGTCCCTGCCCCAAGGTAAAATCTTACTTAGATAAAGCCTATAAATACAAAGAAAAAAAAATGTGAGAAGCATGATTTCTGGGGGGGAAAAAAAAAATAAAAATATTTGAAGCTGTTCTGCTTAGCTCAAGGCTTTAAATGATTCAAACAGCAGCTTAATTCCCTTGACAAATAATCTGTAGATAAAATTATTTCTGAAGCTCACTGTAGTTTAGTTTATGTCCTTACCAGATAGAAGTTTACATAGGTCATAATCAGCACAACACATTTGAAATGAAAGGTGTTAGTGGTGAATATTTACTCAAACAAAATGTCCTCACCTTTGTTGTCCTGCAGGGTAAAATTGTGGTTATTTGCTGCCTCTGCTGTTAAACTGAAGTAGAACTGATGGCCATTTGGTGGGTCATCTTTATCAATTGCACTGATTTTTTGGATCACCTGTTTTGAGATACATGGGGGTTTCATTATTTGGAATGGTAAGAAGCATAAATACATGTACATTGTATAACCTATGAAAGTATCAACCATCCCTTGAGTCCTGTTCATATTGCATTTTGGTTTTCTAATCTCCTAAACCTGTAACAGACACTATTAAAACTAAAATTTTACTCAACTCTTTACTTCCCTTTACCAACCTTATTGGACAAAAGCAATGACCTGCAGGGCCTGTGAGAAAGTTAGGTCCTGTCATTCACCAGAGCTTGGAGTATGAACTACATAACAGTGGAAGAACTGTATCTTCTGGATGCCCTTTATGTAGTTATCAGTGGCTGCAATCAATATAAACTTTCGCAAGGAGATTATTATGCTTTTGAGCACTTTAATACACGTTTCTGTTTTTTTGGGGGGTTTTTGTTTGTTTTTTTTAATACCATGATAAATAAAAAGCCAAGTCATAAGTATACTAATATTTTCTGGGATTTCTTTTTATTCCTATCATTATATTTTCCAGTTTTATTGTCTAAAACTCTGTCAAAATCTGCCTCTATAAAAAGTGTCACTTGCTGAAAATTCATAAAACATGAATATGCAGAACTAACTCTTCTGACTAGCTCACAGGAAAACAAACAGGTACTCCAATAACAGCATGCATATTCTATGTTTCACATGAACATAAACTAATAATCACAGTGTTTTCCATTAAGAATTTAAATTATGCTGTGATTTTGAAATGTGCAATAATCAACACCTGCCACAGGAAGGTCAATAATCTGGGAGATAACACAGAAGTGTAAAGTTGCCCAGGGAATAAGTGGGATCTATGTTGGTGAAGCATCTACTAGTTTTCTGGGAGAGAGAAGAGAAAATGAATTTTTTTTTTTTTTCTCTGAGGGTTTACAAAGTAGAGAGGAAAAGTCCAAATATGAGAGACACCAAGGATGAACAACATCAGATACTTTTAGTTGAGTCTAGGACTACTTGAAAGACATTTAAGGAGTTAAAAACACTGGAGAATATGGTAGGGAAACATCCCCCTTGAGAAATTGTGGCCTTATGGTCCATACTTCCTAAGGGACATAAAAGTGCATACTTGTTTTAGGCATGGTAGGCCTTTAGTCTCAGAATAACTTCTGTGTTATGATTTCCCACTTCCCAGAAAAAAAGGAGGCAGTATGCATTCTTAATATTAGTCAAAATCAAGTGAGTTTAGAAAAATGTGTCAGTTAAATCAGTAAGAAAGACAGAGCTTCAACAAGTAATTTTTATACCTGAGTCTTTCTCTTCAGAGTTATGGTGCAGATGTTAGGGTTTGATTAGTGTTTCCTTGTATTCCACAACAAACATAATTTTTACTGCCATAAGATGATTATATTTGATCTTAAAGCCAGCAGACTTTCATAAGGAATTGCTTCCTTTCTGAAAAAAAAAAATATAAAAAACCTAACAAGTCATACCTGACCAGGTTGAGCATTTTCACAGACAGTTGTCTCGTACTCCATGGCAAACTCGGGAGCATTGTCATTGATGTCAAGGATAGTGATGGCTACATAACCTCTCCCAATCTGTGCTGGATTTTCTATAGGAAAATAAGCCAACAAAACAATCAAAATCCTTGGAAGTTATTCTTTGGGTCAGTACATTTTCCATTTTCATTCTTTTGCAGATACATGTCAAATCAATTACAAACTCTACTAGAAAGACAAAGTAAGGTCTTGGCTTGATCTTCTAGACCTAGTGGAAACAACGTTTATGTTTTCCAGCTGCTTAAAATAAACTAAGATTTAACTCTCAGGGATAAACTGAAACAGCACTGAATCACATCATATGTAAGAGCAAGATGATGTAAAACCATTGCCAAGGGGTATAGCTAGCCAGAACAGCACTATCTATTTCAGGAATAGCATGGCTATTATGGGTTAAATATATTTTTGTTGCAATTCAGATTGATCAGGCTATTAAGAAGTTAAAATCAGAATTCCATCAGCTATGTATAACAGAAGAAAGAGGAAGTTGTATTCCCAAGCAAGTCCCAAATTATTTAAAGTGCACAAACCTAAGTATTTTAACACTGTCATTAATATGTTAAACACCTTAAATATGAATCACATTCTTAAACTGGTGCGGATCTCTAGACAAAATATTAATCTGTTCTGGGTCCAATGTCATAATTTAATCTTAAATAGTAGATATTTTTTGACTAATAATAAAAGACATTAGTGTGTGCTATATTATTTTGCTAGATAACACTTCTGGTTTAGATCAAGGAAATGAGAAATTACATTATTTTTTTACCTCAAGTGATGACATTAGTGATGGAACAAGGCAGAATGAAAAACTGTACAAACCTTCAAATACATATCTATCTTTTTATAGGGTATTGCAACCACATTTCAGTAAATATTCTAAGTACTTAAAGCAATACATCCAAATGTAAATCACTTGGTTTGGTTTGGGTTTTTTATTCCACATGTGAAATACTAGAGGAGTAATCAGTTTTGATACCAGCTTTTTTCTCTGCTGATCTAAGCTTATGAAAACCAAACCAGTCGTGAATATATAATAAAACATTGTAGGGTATTATCTGTGCTCCTAGATTCTTACTTGTGTCAGGTATACTCCTTATCTACCTTGTGAGTTGTGTTACTACCCAGGAAAAAATTTGGTTTCCAATCTGGCCTCCCAGACAAAAACTCTACTCCTGACAATACAAGATAAATTAATAAAGACAATAAATGATAAACATTAGCTTTCACATTAAACATTAAATTAACTTAATTGAAATCAAGAAGTGAAGATTTTGAAAACAGCAGCCCAGAGAACTGATAACTCTTTTATTATCACAGTGCAACAGAGCAGTAATAAGGATAAAATTTGAAGAAATAAATCCTTCAAACATAAAGGCAAATATATATAGTTTTTCACAGAATGTATTCAGAGCTTTAGGTTTAAGCTTGCATTAACAGAATTTTTGTTGTAGGTGCCTGAAGTGCTCAAATCTTCAACAATTTTTATCTCTACACCAGAAAAGATACCAAGTACAAAATATCCTCTTTCGTCTTACCTTAGAGTCAGGAAGCTGAAACCACACAAGCATTCACATCCCCTTTCCTTCATAGTTTTAAGAATGCTGTGGTTGACCAACAGCAATCAACTCTAAGTGAGTGCCATCACTAAGATGAGCTAACTGCTCTCATCTATACCCTGTATCACTTTTCTTCTAATGATACTTCAGTTGAGGCTGCTGACTTAGCATATTTCATCTTCCTTTGTACTTGTTTTTCACAAGTCAAAAGACTACACAGGGTGTGAGGCAAAGGAAAAAGCACATAGTTTATCTGTTGTATTTCTTAAGTTTTAACACATCGATGTCTTTTGCATTGAGGAAAAAGATATTTTTAATCTTCCATGGTTTGAAACTGTCATGATTTCTCTCAATGCAGCTGATCACAGCCAAGCTGAAGTTTTACACATAAACAGACAATAAAATCTTTAAATTGTTACTTACGACTCTCCATAGCCAGAACTGTGATATTATGAACAGCATTAGTTTCCCTGTCCAAAGATTTGGCAGTTGTAATGACTCCACTGTTGGCATCAATATTGAAATACCTCTCCAGGTCTGTGTTTCTATCTATTGAGTATCTAGGTGAGGAATGAAAGAAAACTTTTGATTTATGTTCAGTTACAGCTTGTGAAAAAGTTTAATTGATTTCTTATTAGAGAGCTCCTTTTTGCACTCTTTCCCCGTTTTGAGCTTTGTTTTGTCCAGTTTCTCTGGGGTGTTGAGAGCAGCAAAGCTGTATGCAGAGGTGAATGTTACACAGTGACCTGGGCTGACAGTGGTAGGCTCTGTTCCCACAGCATCCTCTTAAGTGAAGTTATAGTTATTCCCCCTCTCTTTCCTTTCTTCCTCTCTGCTGCAAGGCAAACTAATTTATTCATGGAATAGCATTCTCCTGAACCCCAGCTAAGGAGAAGGTGAGTTGGAAGTTTGCTACATGGTTGTACCAGCCTAGCACTGCTCCCATGGGGGCTGGCAGTTTGAGCACAGAGCTTTCTATCACCGGCAGAAGAGCCCCTGAGTCACCCAGAGCTGCAGGGTCAGGGAAAAAAAAGAGAGATGATGCAGAGTAGGTCAAGGGATTGCATGTCATCACTGTCAGCTCCTGGTGCTTTACTGTCGTTAGACAAACATAGGCTCATGCCCTTAACTCTTTGGCTTAACATATCTTTTACTTCCAAATTTGTTTTAGGAAGGGGAAATGAGCTCCTTAGCAAACAAAAAATAGCATAAGGGAAAAGGTCAAAATGCCTGTGAGTGTTTTGCTTATAATCCTTTTGAGAGAAAGGGACAGTTGATTAGGCAGATTTACAGCTGGAATATTCTTGACATTCGATTTAATATTGGGTGAGATTCTTGCACTCTCATTTAGATCAAGTATGTACTCCAGAGCACTTCCCTACACTCAGGATGAATTAAAGTGTCTGAATCAGACTGATTCATTTCAAATCATTACAATTACAAATTGTAATTGTACAATTGATCCTTACAAATACTGTCACACTGATGATACATTAGATTATTGATAAAAAGTTTACCAAATCCTTTGAACAACATGGCAGGAAATAATTATGGAAGATAGTTAAACAACAGGACTTTCCAGGTATACTGATCTTATGACTTAGATCCCAGGTATGGTGATCTAGTGATCACTATTTTTTTTTTCTGTGTTGTGATATAACAGCTTCTACTTTGTTGTATTATTGTGGTTTTATCTACACCTCTTGGCTGCAAAATCTTAGAGCAGACACTTGTTACATAATTAGAATTGTTTTACCGCATTATGTCACAGTGAGAGGGAAACCAGAGTAAAGAGTTGTAACAACAGTAACAGCAGTTTTCATGGATTAAGGAGATCCCTCTCTTCTATTTTTCCCTCATGTTATGTTAACTGTAGTTCATTTTTTACTTTATTTCATGCCAGCACTATTATTTATTTGTTCAGCAGTGTTCTTCAGCTGTTTTGAGGCTGGCAGGTTTCCCCATGAGACTATGCTTGTCATCTCTGCTATGTAGTCAATCTTGGCAGGCCCTGTATCTGGGAGTCAATCTCCTGCCAACCCTTAGATCTCCAATTATTAACACTATCACTACACAATTTGAAGAGCCAAAGACCTTTCTTTAAAATATAGTAAGAAATTAAGAAGGAAAGAAGGAGGAGAGGTGAGAAAGAAAAAGGAAAAGAAAGCAAGAAAACAATAAAAGGGGAAGGGAAGGGAAGGGAAGGGAAGGGAAGGGAAGGGAAGGGAAGGGAAGGGAAGGGAAGGGAAGGGAAGGGAAGGGAAGGGAAGGGAAGGGAAGGGAAGGGAAGGGAAGGGAAGGGAAGGGAAGGGAAGGGAAGGGAAGGGAAGGGAAGGGAAGGGAAGGGAAGGGAAGGGAAGGGAAGGGAAGGGAAGGGAAGGGAAGGGAAGGGAAGGGAAGGGAAGGGAAGGGAAGGGAAGGGAAGGGAAGGGAAGGGAAGGGAAGGGAAGGGAAGGGAAGGGAAGGGAAGGGAAGGGAAGGGAAGGGAAGGGAAGGGAAGGGAAGGGAAGGGAAGGGAAGGGAAGGGAAGGGAAGGGAAGGGAAGGGAAGGGAAGGGAAGGGAAGGGAAGGGAAGGGAAGGGAAGGGAAGGGAAGGGAAGGGAAGGGAAGGGAAGGGAAGGGAAGGGAAGGGAAGGGAAGGGAAGGGAAGGGAAGGGAAGGGAAGGGAAGGGAAGGGAAGGGAAGGGAAGGGAAGGGAAGGGAAGGGAAGGGAAGGGAAGGGAAGGGAAGGGAAGGGAAGGGAAGGGAAGGGAAGGGAAGGGAAGGGAAGGGAAGGGAAGGGAAGGGAAGGGAAGGGAAGGGAAGGGAAGGGAAGGGAAGGGAAGGGAAGGGAAGGGAAGGGAAGGGAAGGGAAGGGAAGGGAAGGGAAGGGAAGGGAAGGGAAGGGAAGGGAAGGGAAGGGAAGGGAAGGGAAGGGAAGGGAAGGGAAGGGAAGGGAAGGGAAGGGAAGGGAAGGGAAGGGAAGGGAAGGGAAGGGAAGGGAAGGGAAGGGAAGGGAAGGGAAGGGAAGGGAAGGGAAGGGAAGGGAAGGGAAGGGAAGGGAAGGGAAGGGAAGGGAAGGGAAGGGAAGGGAAGGGAAGGGAAGGGAAGGGAAGGGAAGGGAAGGGAAGGGAAGGGAAGGGAAGGGAAGGGAAGGGAAGGGAAGGGAAGGGAAGGGAAGGGAAGGGAAGGGAAGGGAAGGGAAGGGAAGGGAAGGGAAGGGAAGGGAAGGGAAGGGAAG
>NW_020799095.1:95565687-95629158 GCF_003259725.1 Athene cunicularia
AAGGGAAATGGGGAAGGGAAATGGGGAAGGGAAATGGGGAAGGGAAATGGGGAAGGGAAATGGGGAAGGGAAATGGGGAAGAAGTGAAGAAGGGAAGGGAGGAAGAAGAAGAAAAGGAAAGAAAGGAAGTGTGGAAAAAGGAAAGAAAGGAAAGGAAGGAGTGAAGAAGGAGGGAGGGAGGGAGGCCGAGCAATCAAGTTCTATAATTTGGATGACAGATTCTTATGAAGCAAGACGAAAAATTATTTTTATTCATAGGAAACAAGTTGTTTCCCTTACCTTATTTACAACTGTATGCATATTCATATTCTAAAAAAAAATTATAAATATTTTTAATCTTTTAATTCCTTTCAGCCATTAATACTTGAAAATCTTTGAGCTGCAGGAGTTTTAAATCCCTTATTTAACCTAGTTCAAACATTAGTAGTTCTCTGGTCCATATGAGATAACCTCTTATTTTCAAAATATTTATTATTTCCCCCCCAGTATTGTTAAAGTTTTAATTGTGACCAATCTTGTAGTTTCAACATTATCTGAATTGTAAGCAAACTAATTTTTAATCAATATAAACCACTGTTTGGAATTTGGAATAGTTATGTACAGATTAATACTTTAAACTTCTTAAATAGATCATGGAAAGTATTATGCATTAATCCTCCTCAATACATTACAATTTTAGGTGAATCTGTCTCTGATGTATATCATAGCAAATGCAGGACAGCTTTAAATTACATGATCTGTGAGTATCCCCAATAATGTACATAGCAGGTTCATAAGTGTATAGATAAACCCTCACTAAGTTTCTTTTTTTTTTTTTTTCCCCTCTCAAATTCCAAACAACTTCGAAGCAGAAGAAATCTTCAGGATGTTAGTTGAGCTGGTGATCTAACTACATTTTATGCTGGAATTGTAAAAATTAACCAGATCAAGGCCAATAACTCATCCTTATGTTTACACAGGAGTCAGAAGCATTCTGAGCATGGAGAATTCATTTATGGAACTGGATTTAATCCTACCCTACACGATTCTGCTAAACCAGACATTATACACCAGATGTTAACATCAGTGCCAGAAAACACTGCCACAGCAATGAAAGAGCTCAGCAAAGATAAATTTCACAAGGAAACCCATGCCAACCATCCATCTAGGACTTGTTTATACATTATAGGAATCATCTATTTTGAATATGTTGCAAATATAATGAAAGAGAGAGAGAGAACATTTATGTCACCTCTAGGAGTGAAACATATGCTTTATTTTTACAACTTAGGACTGCTGCTTTAGAAATTACAGAACTACACTAAGGTCCCAAGATAATCTTCAATGCATGCAAGTAAAAATTTAACATCATCAAAAAATATGACATCGAAACAAGTTTTGTACCTGTAAAATTCTTTTCTATCTATGCCCTAAATGAAAAATAATAACAAATGAAACTTAGTACTAACTTTTAGTTATGTGTTCCTCCTCCTGCAGATGTTTAAGTTCACAAAATTCCTGAGTCAGAAGTATTACCCTCTAGATCCTTTGCATGTTCCTTTGACAATTAATATTACTATTCTGTATAAGAAAAGTAACAAGTAACTCTAGTTTTAACCAGTCTGGTTACTGGTTTAACCAAGGTGGGGAGCCTTTACCATTGAGATTTGACTTTTGTTAGGTGTTGGAAGCTTGAAAAAAGCAAAACAGTGAAAAATCTGTAAAATGCAGATTTCCTTGATACATGGTGCCCAGAACAAACACAGGACAGGATGGAGATCCAGTGATTTGTGTTTGTCATGGCGTCAAGGAGGAACGCAAAGCGAGGTGTAGGCCGCGCAGTCTCATTCTTTCACTTATCTCAAGGACAGATTTATCTCCTGTTCTACCCTTTTCTTTCAAGGGATAATTATTGCAGTAGCCAGCCAGCCTTTTTTTTCATCCTCCTTCCTTTTTCCCACAAAAAACAGCTGCTGCCTTCGAACCAAGGAATGTGCTGTGTCATTACTCAAAAGAAAATGGCTTGACTACAGTCCCCACTCCCCACCCCCATACATATTAAGATAAATACTACCCCAAGCTTGTAGCTAATTTTGAGGGACGATAATCTGACACCAAATAAGCCCAGATCGACAGGTTTGTGCTCCTTGCCCCACACCTGACACACACACACACACACACCCACACACACCCAAAGGGATGCTTTTTGTTAAGATTTGAGCCCTCAACCACACAGAATGATTACCTGGGAATTAAATGGGTGTGACTGCAATAATTTTTCTTTTGTGTAGTGCTATAGAGCCAACCTGCAGTTGATAAATTTACTGTAGGCAATTTCAAAGAATCTGTAGATGTTGCATAAGAATAAACAGTACTATTCATGAATCTGATTCCTTCTCTTGAATGCAACCAGACCTACAGCAAACGGACTGTTTGTGCATCTGGTGTCAGGCCTGTAGTTATGGCCCCAATTGGCATACCTATTAAGAGCTAAGTCCAGCTGCCCCTCGCCCCTCTAATCTCTGAAGACAAGCTAGAATGCAAGGGGATTCATCTCTCACCAAATTAATTCCCTCCTTAACTGCAACAACCTCAGATACATGGAGGCATAAGTTCAAGACATTGTGTTTTCTTATGGGGTTTTTTTATGATCCTGGGCATTGGATTGTGAAAGACTTGTTCTTCACACACTGAAGAAAAAGGAAGAGACACTTGACAGTTTTCATGCATCTCTAGTGCTCATATCTTCTCATTTGAATGGAAGATATTTGTCTGCAGCTGAGTTTACAAAAGATTATTTCCTTTAACCATCTTGATTAGGACAGGATGTGTCTTGTTCTATCCATTTCTCTCATGTAAAGAGTTTTTTCTAATTTTTTGATTTTTCCGTGGGACCTCAGCTCTGGTTTGCCATGCAAGAGTCTATATGCTATTACATTCTTGTGCATAGCACATGCATGATATGAATCATTATGCGCACGGAGACACACACATATATATATTGTATATATTTTTTGGTCCTGGTTGATTTAAGAGAACATAACTTGTTGTAGATAATAATAGACTTTTCCTATACTTAGAGAGAAATAAATATGAATACTATGTGAGAGGTTTTTTCTTTGAAATCACAAAATGGTATCTTTTCTTCTTCGCTTTACAGAGATTGAATTATATTACTTTTTTCAAAGTTTCTGCAGTTCAGAAGTATAAAAGTCAAAATATGCAAACCCCTAGAACACCTCAATCTCCCTCTTCAAGGAAAAAACCTAATTACTTTCAGTGTAACCAAAACCCCTCCCACAACAAAATGAATAATTTCAATATAAATGCAAAATAAATAAACATTTAAAAGATTTTATCATTACCTGACAGGACTACTTGAGGCATCAGGATCATGGGCTGCTACAGTTCCAATGATAGTGCCAACCTTTGCTGCTTCAGACACCACCATGGAGTACAAACGTGAAGTAAACACAGGTGGTTCATCAACATCTTCTACGATGATCTTCACTGTTGTCATATCACTGAAGGGTCCCAGACTCAGGAAACGAGGGTCAACATGCATATTGGCTGCTTCTATCCTCAGGGTATAGCTTGTTTTAGCTTCAAAATCCAGCTCCTATACAGGTAAAGTTATTTGGAAATTTCATTATCCAGTGATGTTGCTGTAAAACTTTTTCACTTAAAACTGTCAGTAAGTACAAAATGAACTTCCCCAGTTGTATCCAGCCAGCACTTTTGATTGGCAGTGCATAGTTGATGGCTCATTTTTTAGCTTTCTCAAAACACTATTCACAGTGTCTTGCTAGTGAATATTCCCCAATGACTTTAACAATAAAGGTAGTTCTACACTGTGAATGAAAGAATTCTCTGAGTTAATGGAAAATCTTTCCGTGACTTTTGTGAAGACAAAATTCTCTCCCATTGTTTCATCATAGTGAATGAATACTTATTTTTTTCTTACTCATATTTTATCTAAGGTAATGTCAGGTACAATTTGCCATACTACCCAGACATAAGAACTCAAATATATTTCACTGGCAAAAACATTTCATTCAGAAAACTGTGGGGTTTGGGGTTTTTTTGCATAACATTGGGATTGACTAATTGATTATTACTTCAAGCTTTGTATAAATTTGTGTAGAAAATGTGGCAATCAGTTAAACTACATTGCTTAGATGACAATATTTTATACTGAAATGCAGTCTGGATATTGTTTTGTTTTGTTTTCTTATTAAAAATAATGCATATTATTTTTTCCACTTTCATTCTGCTTTAATTTTCTTTGATGACAGTATAGTTTCTTTTGGAATAAATACTGCATTAGAATTAAAAGTTACGTCCCACAGTTAATGGGATATCTGTAATCTGGAGGACAGTCCTATGAAGAAAATTATTTTGGAGGCAAAAAGGCATTTTACCTTACAAGCAATTCTGGAAAGAAAGCCTCATGTTAATATTAGCACCATTTACACTATATCTATATTCTTAGGTTGTCAGCTTGCACCAAGTGCCTGGATAACTGTGCCTTTGCTGTTCTAAGTTAATCGTTAAGGAGAGCAACAAAAGACCCAAGCATTTATAAAACTGCAGTCTGGTTACTCAACTATATTTTCACACTTTAATTCTAACTGTATAAAACCGATTAAAATATCTATTCTGCATTTCTGATTCTGAATACAACATAAAGTTTTGAAATGTGCTTGCAACATAATCTGACATCTGCAAAATGTTCCTTCCTCACTCAGAGGAGCAGCAGAGGTGAAACAAATATTTGTTGACCTACAAATGCAAGGGTCTAAGTTCTCCATCCATTTACAGCAGGAAAAATCCCAAATGAGCATCTTAAAATCAGCTTATGCTGATGCTATAAAACAGCTGTAAACAGTCTAGATTTAAAAATGAAAAATTAATTGCAACACTCAGAAAGGTACTGAACTTCTATAAACTCTGTGTGGCAGCAAAAGACTTCTCCAAACAAGAATACATGTGATCCTCATGTTAAGCAAGTGCTTACTTCTTAAACTGAATCAGAGCTGTAGCATCTCCAAACCAGACATGGGAGCTCTCCAAACCAGATATGCCATAAAAGAGAAATTGTCTGAATACTGGTCATTATACTGGATACAACTGGTCAGTATTTATTGCTAAAGCGTGTTTAATTGGTTTTAGTTTAATTTTTGTTTTATATTTGAAGTAAATATGTGTGCTATAAATCAAACCTCACAGCCATAATGCAAATGTAATGTAGTGTTAGGGTGATGAAAAATCTCTCAGAACTGTATGGTGATAACAATTAAGCAACTGATATACGCAGCAAGGTTAATAAGAAGACAACCAAGCACACAAATATCTTAAGACTTCTCATTTTCCAATAAAATATCATATTAACTAAAGAAATGATAACCTGTGTGCTAAAAAAAAAAAAAAAAAAAAAAAAAAAAAAGTGAGCCTTTAGCAAACAGCATTTTTTCAGTAAAAATGTACAAAAATATGTAGCAGAGAAGGGAAGGATAATTCATTCTTATTAATCAGTAATATCTCTTGAAATTGAATTACTGAGATTACAGCAGTAGTTAACCAAACACATGGAAATATGTCATGAGACTACAGACAAGATAGCTTCTTATGATATGCTAACATCAACACCACAGTAATATCTAAGAAAAAAATATGAAAAATATGATTTAATAGAGAAAGTGCATAGAGCACAATATATGTAATTGGACAAATTATATGGTTTAATTTGAACAGACTAAGCACAATAATGAAGAAATACTATTTAAATTATTTTTTAAGACATTCCCATGTTTCTATACTGATTAAAGAAGACTAAAGGAGAACTTTAATAATTGAAATCATAAAAATGTGTTTTCCATGTGAATGTTTATCACAAGGGCTGACACACAATTTAAAATCGTTGTATTTCATTCCTGTAGTGTAAAAAGAGATAATTCTCTATTTGACTGGATTACAGGAGAGTTAGAGTAGTAAGGAACACATAAACCCCACATCCGTTAAAAAGGTATTTCCTCATAGAGAAGGATGCAAAACTAATGATGGTGTAGATGCACATTCTAAACAGTCTTGCTTACTAAGAGCACGTTTCACCTTCCCTAACTTAGCCATGTACGTCTGAGAAAATCACCATATGGTGCTTACTGTGAGTTTAGTAAAATTCTTCTAGGGAAGAAATCAGCTGGTCTACTTATAAATGCCTGATTTTCACCAGCCACTAGTAAGGGAGTCTCAATATCTGGAAGAAGTAAACATCTGCTTTCAGCAATATGAATCCTGCTCCACGATTTTTTCTGGTTCCCAACACTGCTGATAGTTTCCAAAAGATATAAGGGTCCTTTATAATGAAAAATAAGTAAATGAATAATCTGATGTGTCTATATATGCAGTAGGGAACAGCTGGTGTTTAGAAGAGGGGAAGTATGTATTGGCAAAGGAGTTTTACAACATCAAATGCTATTGTGTTATACAGGGGCAGTTATATCGTATTATAGTTCTTTGTAGCAGAGTCTGACTCCTGTGGGGTGTGACAGTGTCTACAAAATCTACAGTCATCATTCTCAGTCTGTTTTTTAAGACACACATCCACAAATAACTGTGATGAATACACAAGTGCCAGGGTTTGAGGCAGAATATAATCTGGGAAGATAAACAAAATCTCTAAAACATGATTAGTATGCAAGAGTTTTTGACCTGGTGGAAATGTTTCAACAATTCATGGATAATATAATGAAGACATTACATACTACTGACACTAATGAAAGACTGAAAAAGTGAACAGAAAGGATTTCCTGGTTTGTTTCTTCTTATCTAATTATCACTGTTGTCAGTTATACAGAGAGCATTATTTAACTGGCCTTCAGATCATGCATTCATTATGTCCTGCTATAACAAAAGCACAAGATGCCAGTAATGGAGTACCAAGTCAACAGACTACAAATCACTTCCTTAGTGTTGAAGGTTAAATGGGCAATGAATACTTCAGTCCTTCAGGACAGTTAATAGATCTTAACAGCTTCATTAATATCTGTTCATTAGTGTTACCTGATTAGATCCTGTGCAGGATCCATTCCTTTGGGGGGTTTGTGAGTGTCTTTTTTTCTTTTTTAAATTTTTCTTTTAAGGGGTGATACTTTTACCCTGTCTGAGGCAAATTACAAAACAAGTCACCTATATTACAGAGGCTAGATATGAAGTTATCATTCACAGGAAGCCCATTTTTATAATGCTCATTTTTTATTGTATGATAACTTTGCAATAATGTACTTTTCAGAGGTGAAAATCCCATTTTTAAATCCTGTTAAGTTTTTATATTGAAAACTACTGTACATCAAACAAATGCACATTATCTCTGAAAGAAATCATGGAAGCCTCAAGTTCTTACATTGCAAACTCTAATATAGAACTGAAAGAAAATTTTCTAGCTAAAAAAACCCAAACCAAACCAAACCAAAAAACATGAAATGTTAACAGTAATAAAAAGGGGTTGTGCTCAAAAAAAATACATATAAACACCCCATTTTCGTATTTGCAAGTATTACTCTTAGAACAAACTCAGGTTTTAGAATAATCTCTTAGCAGTCAATTTCTGTAAGAAACATAGAAACACTATTTTCACATTTTGCCCTCTAATATTCAAATTGGTTGGTGATATTGATGGCAGGACCATGTATTGGAGGGAGAAATGAAGGCAAAGAGAGCAAGAACTGTACCATGGAAAATCTTAATGCTCATCACTTGCTACATTTTTTTTTTTTTTTTTTTTTTTCACTTAAGTTCACTAAAATCTCTCCACAGATTTCAAAGTGTCTTCAATCAGATCTTATAACCTTCAAAAAATCTATAATAAAAATATACGTTGCAGCCTTTTTTATTATTAAATTACCATTACTACTTTAAGCACCAAGTATTTGATAAAAGTGTAGTTGTATACAGATCATATATCAGGTTTTTATCTTAAGATGTTTGCTAGTAAGCTATAATTATTACTGAAGTCTAACTATAAATTGCAAGTTTGTGAATAAAGTGAGATCTGTACTTATATGATGCCTGTTTCAGTACACTATTTTTAGGACTAGTGCTTCGGAAACTAAAAAAAAATATATGGTCTTGTGTATGTATTTTACTTAGAAAGTGAAGCCAAGATTTGATTACAATCAGGATTCTGTGAATAGTCAACCTGAATTGACTTTGAAATCATACACACATAGGTTTGCATGGACACTTCAGAATTTGTTGTATTAAATGTATGGATCTTCATTCACTTCCAGAACATTTCTTCAATTCTAAGGTTGCTACTGCAGAGACAAATCCAACACATTTTTTTAAAACTCCAATATATTCAGAAAAATTACACTTTTCTTCCAAACACCCTCACCACTGTGAAATGTAGCTATGCAAATGATCTGAGTCCTTACTAACAGAGCATTGATAGCAGAATGTAAATCACAAATGAAACCACAGGAAGGAATTGATCCTACTCTACAGATGGAAAACTGAGTCACAGAGTGAACCAGGATAAAATTTTCAAATACTTCTAAGAAATATAAATGCCCAATTCCTTTTCAAAACTGTACAAGACTTTTTTTTTTTTTTTTCTTCCCTGAAAAGATCACCTAAGATCAATGTTTTCCTAAATCCTGCTTTAAAGTAATTTACACATCTAATTTAGCTTTACTTGGGAATTCACTACATAGAGTGTGTCTATGGGATGGAGAATAGCCAAACTCTCTCTTTACGTGCAACATCAGAACTCTAGTACAAAGTTTGAGTAGGTGGTATCTTTAGACTGCTCTGTACGAGATAAAAATAGAGCTTTATTCTCTTTCTTTTGACAAGCAAGATCTTTTCATTTATTTATTATCATTATTTAATAAAAGAGAAATTGGGACAAGAAAAAAAAACAGGAAGGTTTCCAGGTTTCCACACTGACTTGAAACTACTAGGCAAGAAATTGTATGGACATAGCAGTTTAGAGGAAAAGACCTTCACTAGTTTTTCCACCACTTTCCCACCATTCCTATAAGCTGAGAATACTGCTCTGCACTGTATTTATGGGTCCCATTTACTTGTCGTTTATACCAGCTTCTGGAAAATAAAGTTTATCGTCTAGCGTTTTTCATATCCTATTGCACGTTGGAAGCAAGAGTATGGCATCCTAAACAACTTACACACTTTGATATACCATCCTATATACACGCTGGATAAAACTTTTGCATATGAATTCAGTCAATTCAGTTAACGTATTACAGAAGAAGTAGACTTTTTTAGTGCCAATAGTAGATTTTTTAGTGCAAATAACCAAGTAAATGGTTCAATACTGGTTTTAATAACTCCTGTCATATGTTGAAATTCTAGCTTTGCTGATATCACCAAAAAAATCAGATTTAGCCTCTTATTATTTAAGCCACAAATTCATGAAGAAAAATTAGTCCTTATACCAAAGAATATTTTGAAAATTTGGGGTTGTTTTTTTTAGGGGGTTTTTTGGTTCTTTTTTCTTGAATTTAAGAAACTTACTGGAATACATGAATTTCACATGTCATTCAATCCTGATTCAAACATCCTAACCTGGACAAAATAAAATAAGGTGTCACAAGTATGTGAAAAACCATATAGTAGCAAATTTTGTACAGTGGTATGGCATGTATGCTCCTTAGTTGTGCTGCATAAGGTAGTACAAACCTACTCTACTCTTTGGAGGGATAACAACCAAGAGGATAAAAATACAGAGAAAGTATTCCGCCCTTGTTTGATTACATATGGTCAAGGGAGGTATTATGAGTGCCAGTCTATTGTCAAAATGTTACCCTGAACCAAGGTTTAGTCTAGTAGCTAGTATGTACTGACATTAGACACCAGGCAGCAACAGTACTAACATGTTCAGGAACATGTAACCCCCAGCCATGGCTATAAAAACTATGAGCAGAACTATTTGAAAAATAGCACTGTTTTCAAATTGTATAGAGAAAAAATTGTCCTAAATAAACTATGCAAGCCAAAGAGATATCTGGATTTAGCAATGAACAAGAGATATAAATGAGGGAAGAATACACTCCATATTTCAATGAATAGCACTGTCAGATTAAAACCACATGTATTTTCTTCTGCTGACTTTTAATGTCTCGAATTCTCTGTGACATAGGGTGCAGAGAAGAAATGTGTTCAAATGTGCATGGAAAAAAACCAAATCAAACCAAAAATTAAACATACCTGAATATCATTCATCAATTTTGCAGCTTTCAAATCAATATATGTATTAGTCAATTCCATTATACACAAGCAATCTTGGGAAATACCTAGGCATTGAACATTTTTTTCTAACATCACAATTCTTGGTATCTCTCTTTTTAAGAAAAGATCATTTTCCCCAACTTATATACAAGTAACTCCAATTTTTGCTGATCGTTGAGCTTTTTTTTTTTTTTTCTTCCATATTCTAATTGGAGCATACAAAAATCCTGCTTTGCTCACTGAATTCTTAAATCTCACTTCTCTCTCTCTTTTTTTTTTTTTTTTAAATGAAAACGGGGTTTTTACTTGGTGCTCCTTATATGTTAAAAAATGTATTAGTTTTTAGTGAGAAAGTCAACTTTTCAAATTGTCTCAAAACAGTTATTCTTCTAAAAACAGAATGTAAAATAGTTGGTTTGTGTGTGGAACACTGACAACCAGATGCCAAACTTTCTCCAAAACACCCAGCACAAAAATGAACGGAGTGGTGCCTTCAGCTGCTCAGATATACTGGCAGTGATTTTCATGGCCAGCCTGCTGATTTATATGTACGATTGTAGCACAAGTATGCAAAGCTAAAGCACGCATTTGCATTTAGAACCAAATCTTGCCTTTTCAGAAAACTTTGCCTTGTCATTTTACTGCTTGATGTGTACACAGACATGTCATCTGAGCATATAAATACACACAAGTTTAAAATGATGGGCAGGCATTTGAAGGTTGAGCTATTTCTCAATGCCTCAGATGATTTCAGGAGCATGAAAAGGAGAGAGCTAATTGCACTTGGAGGTGTACAGAATGTCACGTGCTGGTTAGCAAAATGTTTGGGCAGATTCCAGGCTACAGACTTCATTTCTTCCCTGATTCCTTGCTAAGAAGCACACATTATCATGCAGGGGTAACCTCTGCCCAACTCCACAGTGGTCTGGCAGCTAAGGTTCACTGGTTGAAGCCCTTTTAACCTGCATACACTGTCATTAATGGTCTTTTATGTACTTGTTCTCCAGAGAAGCACAAGGTACAGTTGCCCGTAATCACTGTGCTTGAGCTCTTCCTTTACTTTCTTCCCTCCTAGCCAATGTTTTCTGCTGGGTTGACAGGGAGAATCTTTCAGCCTTGAACAAGGCATCAAGTTCCCTGGAGTGCAAATGAAGAGTTAAGGGCACCCAGCATGGGGACTCACTTTTGGGTATAACAGGAAAGAAAGTCAGTAACAGTAGGAAAATGAGAGAAAAGTTCTAACACTGCAGACAAAAATGTCTGTTTTCTTGTGTGAAATATAGCAGCATTTGATTTAAAAATGATTAGTAAATTGATGCATTTCATCAGTTGAAAAATTTGTAGCCTTTTTAATGTAGTCTAATAGCTATTTCATAGAGCACTTCTCAGGATAAATGTTTGGTACTGAAAAGTCCAGTTCAGCTCCCCAGCTAAAGTGATTACAGAAACAATAAATGACAATTATTTGGTCCACTGTGCAACACTGGAATAAGGATATTTCAGGAACAAACAACATGACGACAGAAGCATACTAAAAATTAAAATGAACTCATCAGTTCTCAAATTAGAAGCTGAATCTCCCGACTGATTCAACATTGATGACTGTGGCACTGATAGATGCTCTCTCTCTCTAGGATAAGTATATTTCTTCCACATCTTTGCTTAAAAACTTTTTTAAGCAAACTGAAGGAGCCTCACTAAATTTGGCTGTTGAACAAAGAGAAAACTAACTTTTCATCACTTGTATTTCAAACGTGCTAAGCAGAAATTAGCACAGTTTGCAAGAAGCTTAAGATGGATGTCTTTGCCTTGAAAAAGGATGATTCACATTACACATATTAGAGCCTGATCTTTCAAGGTTGCTGAACATTCTCCGTTTGCTGTGACATCTACGGATGCTTACTAGCTCTCAGCAGGTGTCCAAGGCATCAGAGAATTAGCCCATTACTTTACAACATTATGCAATATTAAATTATTTCAAAGAGGAAAGCTTTATATTGCTTTAGAAAGGATTTGATGCACCAGAGGAGGAAAAAAAACCCAAACCAAACAAAATACCCCACAACTGGTAAGTGAAGTTTGCAGAGATTAAAAACTATATAGGGAAGAAAAATCTGCAATGGAATTATATTAACCACAAACATAGCTCCTACTTCAGGAACTTACACATATTCTAAAACATCAAATCATTTCCACATTTTAGGGGGTATTAAAATGTTTAGCAGAGTTAGGGCCATGGATTCAGTATTGTCATTGCTAAGCGTTCACACATTAAGAGTATGAAATTATATGAAAACAGATTCTTCTGTCTAAGGTGCTGAGGTTTTTTTGTTCTCCTCAGAATTTAAATTTTCTTATAAAATATTTCAGCACACTTTTTTTAAAAAAAGAATACTCTTTAATATGTGTTTCTGAGGTTTAATATTTTTTATTTAAACATGATTTTTCAATTTTAAAATGTTATTTTTCTAACTGTACATATAGAATGCTAAGAAGAAAAAGTATTTACATAAATATTTCCATTTATTGGAAATATTTTTTAATAATATATTATCTTGTAAAACAACTATTCTTACTGATACATAGTTTTAACATTAGCAATGTGAGCCTCCTGAATAGAACAATATCAGCCAAAGACAATTAGGTGGTGGGGTTTTATTTTTTTTAAATACATTTCAGAACCATTTTGTATATCGTATTGGAGGTTACATTTTTAATGTAAGATAGATTTTCACATTTTAATACAAGAAAAAAAGAGATTATATCTTGAACTCCCATTCAAACTTGTATGTTCAGGAGCTTTAAAAAGAAACAAAACACTCATCAAAACAATACAGCTATTGCCAAAAAAAACCCCACCAGAACTTTCACTCTAAGTCATTAAAAAGCTCAAAATCACACACACACATGCATACTGAAGTCACGATGAAATATGCCAATGGAAATTTTACATCAGATAAGGCTCTTGGAAACAAAAACCCATGCTCTCATTACCTGCCCTCATCTTGCACAGATCTAAACAGAATCAGTGAGAAAAATCAGACTTACCTTCTGAATTGTTATGATTCCCTCCTGGGTGTCTTTGTCAACAGAAATTTTGAATACTCCTAAACCATCACCATCCACAATCTTATACTCCATTTCAGCATTAGGTCCCACATCTGCATCTGCAGCTTTTATTCTGGCCACCACAGAAGCCACTGGCAAAGACTCTGGGACATTGTATTGATATGATCCTGTGAAATTTGAAAATGTAATTAAATTGGAGTCCTGTGGGGCTGTAGGTAAAGAAAAATAATTAGCCCTCATAAAATCTTCCTTCCTTTAAATCATGTACTTGAATATTTATTTGGTCTAACAGAATATATTTTTAAAATAGAATTGGCTTTTTTTTGCTAGGTTTTCTTTGTAATGGACGCTAAGTACTATGGGCACAATTTCTTCCTACGATGAGAGAAGTGAAAGGAAAAGATGCAAAACTTAAGTGCAAATCATGAGGTGAATGCCTGCTACAGAGTTCCATTGCAGAAAATACTTTACTTTTTTTTTTTTTTTTTTTTTTTTTTTTTCACAAAAGAGGGAAAAAAGCAAGTAAGTAAAATAATATCAATACAAACTCATTCTTTTATAGCTGTGTGTCTTGATTAGGCAGTTTGCAATCTGACTAGAAACTGATATATATTCATTTCTTTAACAGTAAGTACACCATCTGAATTCTTGAAAATTCCAGCTTTTTAATTCAAGTAGAAAATGATATATACGCTGTGGAAAGGGTATCTGAGTCCAGCCTGTAGCCAATAACACCCTCACCTTCAAAAATAACTTCAGTTATTCTATTATTTATTCAAGCAGTTGGTGGCTTGAAATAGATGTATTTTTTATATCATTGGAAGTGAGGCTGGAGTGGACATGAATATATTCTTCACATTATTTTAATTCTACTTAGCAAGGACTTTTTGTTGTTGTTGTTGTTAAGAAAAAAGCATTCCAGACAGAATGCTATTAATAAACTGAGCTCTTCAGGTTTGTGCGTATAACCATGTACTCCTTTTTTTTTGGATAGGAAGAGAGCCACTTTTGTCAAAGAAAGTAAATGGAGGGAAGATGACTTTCCATATCTTCTGTGATTAATTCCTTAGGAAACACTGTGTGCACAAGAGAAATCCTGCTAAAATGTCAAAGGAATATGAAGGACTAAGAGTCAAGTTACAGAACAATGTATCCTGATGTCCAACTGGCAAGAGATAAATAACTATTAACGTGTATCTTTGTTATATTTAACATGCACCTGCTGTACATCATTTCAACTCATCTGAAACATATTAGGTAAAGACAAAACATTCTTCCAATGTAGTAATAATAATAATAGTAATAATAATTAACCTTGTTTTCAGTGATTCTCAAAGTACTTAACATAGAAGCTGCGTGCTTTTATTCTTTGTTTAGAAATAGCATGATGTGTAAATAAAATATCAATGTTTAGAAATAATATTACAAATAATATTTTTACAAAATAACCTACTTCGTGGGAAGCGGGGTGGGTTGTCATTAACATCAGTCAGAGTGACAGTTACAGATGTTGTCCCTGATAATCCACCATTCTGCCCAACCATGTCCTTTGCTTGAATAACTAGTAGGTATTGGTCCTTGGCTTCTCTATCCATATTTGGAAGAGCAGTCTTGATAATACCTGCAGCAAGACAAGATATGTCAATGCTTGCACAAACAAATGTGTTACCATGAATGCTGAGCCTGCCTTTAAATGGTAGTAGCAAATCAATGATTGCAACAAGAGAGGAAGTAATTAACTTCAACACTAATGTCACGGGTTTTGACTAGGAGCTGAACTCACATAATGCAAACTTATTTTAAGTAGTCGCCAAAACCCACCAATTTTTATTTAGTATTAGATTCGTTGGGTAATGCCATCCATGACTGTTCTTTCTGAATATCTTCTCCCTGAACTACAGACTTCATAATATCTTGAGTAACACTCCCTTCCCTGGATGATATATGATCTGTGTTTGATTTCCCATTCTTTTAGAGCTAGGAAGAACAGAATATTCTTTAAGATTCCAAGGTCAATATTCATTTCACAATGTCTTGAACAGTCATTCACTTCATTAACTCTTACTAATATTGATATCAGCCCATATTCTGCATGTGTAAGAAATTACCTTATTTTACCATATATTTCCCTTTAAAATACCCATTTCTAAATCATTAGTGCAATTAAGGGATTTTTGATTTATTAATGAAAATTCTGTAATATCTGAAGTAGTTTTTGTTATCCATTTGGTAATCTGCATACAATTTATAATGAACTGATTTGAAAGGAAAAGCACAAGAAAGCTCCACGTTTCATCCTTTCAGTTCTGTTGATATAGATCAAAAAATAAATATGCCTTCTCAAAACGTGATGACTTTATGAATATTTCATGTTCAGTACACAGTACAGCCGCTAACTCTGATTTCCAGAGAGGCAGCCATTTACTCCACCAGCACTTAGTGTCAGCAGCATAGGAAACATAAACAAACTAAATAAAGGAGAGGCACATTGGGACACATATCTCTTCATCTGGTATTTGTTGAATGTTTAGTTAGAGTTTTATTTCCTTCTTCCCTTATGAATGCAGGACTTGCCGTTAATCATTTCTGGGTTGAAACATTTATTTCACAAACAGACTTTCTGGCACTATGTCACCTGTTTTACAAAACATGTTAGAATACAATTACTATACAATTCCATAATGTTATTGTTTCTACATCGCTTTTTCTGGCCTGCTTGTTTTTCTATCATAGCTAAATTGCCAGACAACATTACCCAATCATTTGGAAGCTAATTATCATGCATACAGGAAATCTGAGTATCACATCAAAGTGAAAATGTATGCAAACATTTCAGACTGAATCCTTAAAGATTTTGATTTAGCAAAACCTACCATATTATTGTTCAAGGGCTGTCTGCAGTCATTATGACAATATACATTGTGCAAACATATACATGAAGAGGGAGAGAGATGGGGAAAATCACTGTAAAGCACACTCATTGAGGGGAAAAAGAAAGTTCTATATATCCTTGCTGAGGATAGATCTGTTGCAATACGAAGATAATTAGAGTACTTATTTCTGAAAATTTAGATGTTCTTAGAGTGTGACCTTTTGGTCATGTCATTGGGTTTCAGGTCTGATTCACATCACAGATTGTTTATGATAAATAGGGTAAATAGTTTGTTTCTCTTTTGTTTCAACTTTGTCCATCTCTGAAAAGAAAATTTTAACTCTTCTCCATGTTGGTGTAAGTGAAGGCTCAGACACCAAATTAAACTGAGCAGAGCAGGATCTTATTTTCCCTCTTCATGAAAGGATACAATAAAACGGGTAATGTTTATTGAACTTACAGAGGATTAAAAGTTGAGTCTTGTGGCTTAAAATATTCACAAAATTTCATAGAAATTGTAAAAAAAAAAAAAATCCCACCAGTAATTTGTTTTGAAAGTGGCAGCAAAACATTACATCAGATAACGATAGGAAGCACAGTGCTTTCTTCAAATTAATAAAGGAAAGATAAATTTTCCACAAAAAATCATCAGTTTAAAAAGTAAAAGTGGGACGTGATCATGCTGTAAATCTGTACTTTAGAAAATCTTGCAATGTGACATTTAGACATTTCTAAAACAAACACCTGCAAAAAAAATTGTTCACAGCATCCTGAAATTATCCTTGATCAGAAAGACAACAGGCAGCAGACCAGGGAACTGGCAGATTGACAAGAAGATAAAAATTCCTATTCCAGCAATGTCTGTTTAGCACATCGCTCAGATGCATGGTTTTCATAATCTGTTCTGAAGAATAAGAAATTAAAAGATCAAGAAAATCCAAATGTATTTAATTAACCAAGAGACCACATTAATAAGTTCCTAGCAAGTTTTAATGCACTTTTTTTTCTTTTTTTTTTTTTTTCCCTCAGCATTACTGCAGAGAGTTTATGGAAAGTTACCTGTTTTTGGCTCCACAGAAAAGTAAGGTTGTCCTTGCAATATACTGTAAACCACTCGAGCACTGTTACCGTAAGTAGGATCATCTGCATCAGTGGCTGTCACTTGAACCACAGAGGTACCTGCAAAATGTGTAAGATACTATTGTACATAAAAGATCCAAAAATCTTAACTACACTTATTCAGCATGCTGTGCCAATATACATCTGGAACAGTGTAAGGTGGCTTTTTCACAACTGTTTCATAATTTCCATGCTGATTCAGCTTAGACTATAGGGTCCTCTTTGTAAACCATTAGTATTGGCTATTACAGAGTTCTGTCTTCCCAAATAGTCTCAGCCTTTGACTTACAGCAGTAAAAACCATCTCACTCAGTTCCCCCTCTCTATCTCTACTTTTGTTTGGTGGAGGGTATGTGAACAATGGTGATGCCTGAAATATGCTTAAGTATGAAATACAGTAATAGTTTCTCTTTGAAGACAAGTCTGCATACCAAACTTGTAATGAGTAATTGGATTCAAATATATATACACATACAAGGATTTTATATGATGATAACTGTACACATACATATATTAAAAATATTTTTAGCCTATAAATTTTTTTGCCCTTTTATAAAGAGATGACTGAAGAGTTTCTCTTTCAGGTCAGAGAAAAACTGGTGAGAACTATTTCTACATTCCTTTAAAAAGCACTAATTTCTTTCAAAACTATGAAATACTTTAGTATTAGTTGTGCTAATAATCTGTTGCATAAATATTTCTTGAGCAAGAAATGTTTCTTTTGACAGGAATAAGAAAGTGAAATCTCTAACTGGTTAGCAAGAACAGTATATTTTGTGAGGATCTCACTCTGTATTCAGCTCCTATTCATTACGCTCTCCATGTCAGTTCCCATTTGTTTTGTTCTGTACAACAGCTTCCATGATGTATGCTGAGAGCAGAATAAAACAACACTTGGGAGCCAGGTCCTTAGCCATGGTCACCATCCTTTGACAGACAGAAAGGATTGTTTTTTCTCACTGGCAGATTGTCTGGAACATTGAGACCTTCCATTCAACAGTCCATGGACCCATTTGGAGGTTAGGTTGAAAATTAATATTGTAGCAATTTGTCAGATGCCCAGTAAAGGTTTTCAACAGAGGATCAGATACCTTCTTTAATGTATTTAGACACAAGATTAGAGAAAATAATTTGTTAAAGAGAGTGTTCATTTTCTGAATGAACACATTTTTTACACACAAAAATGAGAGCAGCAAATCTAGAAGTCACCCTTTAAGAACAAACTGCAATAGCAAGTATCCAGGGTGAGCTTTACTTAAGTTGTATACCGGTCAGTTTTATTTGGATTTATTCAAGAAAATCGGCAGAAGGAAGTTCTGAAATTCTTCAGTCCCACATCCACTTTCCTCAGCTTTTCAATTTGCAGTTGGGCATCATAAATGTGTCCTGGGACAAGGCTGAAGGTTTGGGGAGAGAGAGGATAAAGTCCAGCCCTCCATATGATAACTTTATTAACCTAAGTTATGGCCTAGCTAACCCACATTCCTGATCTCTGTTCCTGAAGAATCCATGACAAAGTATTATGATTGCAATTCTATTTTAAATGCAATTTTTCTCTTTTGTGGACTGCCTAATATTTTTGGACAGGAAAAAGGTTCTTCTCAACCTGAAATTTCACAGGCAACTATTAAGTAGATGGAAAGTTTAAAAAGAAAATTGGTAGTTAATCCATCAAGCCATTTATCAGTTATAGGACTTAAAATACATCAATTTTCTGTTCACCAGTAACTAAGAGCTTTGCTTCAGTATGTCAAACTGATTTTACAGATTACTCTATAATGTAATTTCATACAGGGCCCTATTTTAAACTTTCCAGAATCTCTCCAGCTTTTGAGTACAAGAGTATCATAGTGCCTATTTCACATCCTGTGTTCTTTGTGAATGCCAGGTTTACCACATTTACACAGTCCCTAAGCCCTGTCAATGAAGCTTACAATGTCTGCAAATATTGGCAAAAGTGCTTATAAACCTCACACACAGTTATGACTTTGCTCCTCGCTCTTGCCGCTTTCAAGGACTCTAGACCACACAAGATCAAAGAAATTACCAGCTCTGCAACGTCAACACAGGTATTCTGGAAATCCTGTAAGCTTAGAAGTGCTTGTTTGCTGTAAAAATCTATTGATGTAGCAAACAAACCCTCTCCATTCTGTGAGATGAATAAAGTCAGTATCTGAATATAATTGGCTTTGTCCTAAAACACAGAGATCCTTTAGAAAAGTTATTTTTTAGGTAGAAATTCTAATGCCATATCTGTCTACACTCATCCCATTTAAGTATAACCACCAACTAAAACACAGTGATACTTTCCTAGTCCCTTTGTGCTAATCAACTTCTCTCAAACCTTATGGGGGAAAGATTTTTTTGAAACAACTGCTATTGTCATTATTTTTTTGAGCTTCCAGAAGTCCCACGCCAAGAGGGAGATTTCTGCCTAAGTTGTTTTTTAAAAAAAGAATATGCAAGCTAACATAAGGTATGCTAACTATGTGAAAAGTCCTATGTGTAGGAAATCGGTTCCAAGGAAACATAATGTGTGGAAAGATTGGTATGTGAAGATTTCCAGAGATTTTCCCGGAGGAAGCAAATTTCTCTTGAAGAATAGGAATTCCTTCAAAGGACTATCATTACAACACAGAGTTGTCCTAATTTTTCTTGCAATGGATTGATGTTAAATTCATATGCTTATTTTCATTTAAAAAAAAATGTAACCAATAAAGCTCTATGGTTACTCATGAATAGTCAATAAATCTACAGATTGAGGAAAAAAAAATGTAGTTACATCATAGTTCCAACTACATTATCTTACAAAAGGAGAGTATGTGTTCCTGCACTGAAAATAAGTCTTCCTTTTATTCCTGAACACTTTGCCCTACTTCATAACAGAGGTGGTCAGCTGTCATATATGCGTCCAAGATTAGGACTTAGAGGTAACATGGGACAGTCAACAAACAGCACCACATCTTCAGTCATTCCAGAAAAATGAGTTCCTTGTAAATCTTTAAATCTTGTTTATGGCAGCATTGTTCAGATCCCAAGACTACAGGTGTAAACAGGACACTAATCCTACCCCCGACTTCCATTAATGACTTGTTACAACCTGTAGCTTCACAGCTACAGTTTTAAATATTTCTTACATATTTCTTATTTACAGGTTGAAAAATTTACAGGTTGAAAAAATAAATAAGGGTTATTTACTGAAAAAGTGTCTTTCCCTCTCAGATATGGATTCCTCTACAATTATTTTTCTCAACAATTATATCTTTGTAACAAAGCTTGAATATCAGTTCATTAAAAAAAGAACCTACATGTAGCAACTTCGTAAAATATTTCATCAGTTGCAGTAAATACTGAGGGAAAAATCCATGTTGCTAATCAAAGGGTGTTCCACATATCTCTTTATTAATACTAGCTAATAACACACTGAATTTTGTGTGAATGGCACAGAATTTTGGGGTTTTTTTCCAGAATGTTTAAGCTATCATTTTTAATCTAACCATTTTGTTAAAAAACACTACCATAGATATTGGTAGATATTACAGAATCACAGTAATCTTATAACTTGACCTATTTAAATTCTGATATTAGGGCAAAAGGAAGGGAGAAGCTTTTGTAGAGAGGATCTTGAAGTTAGGACATTATTTTGTGCTTTAATTTACTCAAGTCAAGATTCAGCAATGTTTCTGATGTTGCAGACATCAACCTATTCTGTGACAGGGTCAGATAAACATTAACTGGTTGCTGATGTTCGTTTTCTTTTGGAGATCCTTTCAAGGGATCATTTTTTAATCTCTGAGTTTATTATTTTAGCAACCTCTGCTCAGAGCTTTTTAAAAAGCTTGCTACTAACCTCTGTAGTATTTTACCAAGGATTTTAAATGAGTTTGTATGAGAAATGTTTGTGTGACTTCCATTTTTAACACTGGTGAAATCATTTAAGGGAAAACTGGTTTCTAAAACTAGAGGAACTTAAAAAAATTTTTATTTTTGAAACTGCACAAACCCTTGTTAATTGAATTGTAGCCACATTAATAAATTAAAAATTATCTTTAAAGGCAGTCAGCTATTAAAAACATTGACTGATATCAATTAATGATGGGTTATATGTATAATAAAATAAAAATCCATAATGACATCACATTTCTATGTGATATCAGCTACTACTAGAAATACTAAACACCTTTACTATCAAGCTATCCATAATACCTGCTTAATCCTTACATGCGACAGCCCAGCCTGGTTCTGCTCCACACCATCTGGAATTTCTGTGCTTCTGCCACTGGTTCTCACCCAGAACTGATGAAGCAATACCTCCCACAGCCTTTCCCTTCCAAGAGTTTAAAGAGGGAGAGAGAGCACCTGGAGGCAGGTTCTACCCTCTTCATCTCCTCCCACTCCTCCCACAGCCTTGCATGTTGCCTTCACTTGGAGACAAAGTCTAAGACTGGTCCCAGCCCAGCAACAAGGTCAGATAAACTGAAGCAGAGAGGGCCTGTGACTGGAAAGAGACACTCTCCCTTCATCCAGGTTCTCAAAATCCATTACCAATTTGTACCAAAGATTTAAGCATGATATAAAGGGGGTTTTGTTTGGGGTTTGGGTTGGTGTGGGTTTTTTTTTTTTTACTATAAACATTAAATACTTCTATCAATCTCAACCAGAAATAATAAATTTGCCAAGAAAGATATTTCTTGTTCTGGGTAACAAGCAAAGCTGTTGATATGTCTGGAGAGTCAAGAAGATTAAATAAAAGAAAAACCACGTTGGGTATTGGAAGTTTTATCCCCAGTTCCCCTGGCTACAAGCCAAACAAATCAGTATCTCACATCAGCTATTTTTTTGGTCAACATCAGAGGAACACACTATTAATACTCTTTTAACTATAATTTGCAATCTTTTTCTTTGAAATATAACACTGCTAGAAAAAAGCTCTATGATTTTCAGATAAGCCATATTTTTGGGGTTTTTGCTATGAATACATTTATAAACCATCAAGATATTTACCCTATCTAGGATAATCAATATAATTGGGCCTGACCAAAATGTAATTTGAACCTGACCCAAAGTAATTTCAAATAATAGAAAAGATTGACTTCAATTAGCCTTAGATAATGTCCTAAAATATTTGTCAAATAAAATATAGGATCATTATACTTGCATAACCATCCTTTAGGTTAAAGGTTATAGTTCTCTTAGCTTTATAGTTAAGTTGGGTTTATAATCCTGTGATCTCTTTCATTCTGTTTAATATCCAATTAAAAATCCTTGTCATGGATATAATTTTAAACAAAATAGGAGAGAGATACTTTGTTTCTCCTTAATATTTAATGAATGCTCTAGGTGATTAATTAAAAATTGTGTTATATGAATAAACTATGAAGCAATGTGACTATGTAAAACAAGTGCCACACAAGCATTTCATGCTAATCCTTAATTCAGTAACAGTGTAGTATCTGGTAGCTGTGTGGTACAAACTATGAAGATGTTTAACTTGTACAGTTACTGAAAGCTCATGAAGATGACATCATCCTTAAAAGACACAAATCCCAGAGTGTGCACAAGTCTCAGTTACTGATTTTGCACAATATTCCACATAAGTTGAATATATATTTGGTGCTTCAGTCAGTATGGGAGAGAAATTCTTTCAGTCATTTTTGTGGTAAAGATTCAACAAAATATGCAAAAGCAGCTCATTTTGAAAAATAGTCCTTATGTTCTCTACCGCACACTGTGCACTCCCCACAGATTGATTCCCAATATGTTTTTGGAACAAATGGAGCATGCATGAGGGGTAGAGGCATGGATTTGTGTGTGTGTAGGTAAACCTCATATATCTGTAGTAGTTGTCCATATGTCAATATGTCAGTACAGGACAAGACAGTGGTAACTCATGCAAAAGGGAAATGCAGATATTGCTTTTCAGGGCACAAGACAAAGGTGCAAAAATCTCATCATTGCTGCATGCTACAGCTCACTTAAATAATCTAATTCTAAAATATAACTACATCTTTTTTTGAAAAAATAGATATTTTTTACGGAACATTTTTGAATTTTATTTTAATTGAATGAGGTTTTACAGTCTTAGATTATTTGATTATGTCTCATTTTCTGAAGAGTAGCAGTAAAAAGTTCTCTGCAATGTATCACAACTTTATCTCCTCCCTGATACTCCTCAAAAGCTGTGGTGTCCATCTGTCTTTCCAAGGCTACTACTGCTTCTTCAGCCATCCACACAGTGTTTGAGTGACAATGAACAAGTGTCATATATTGAATGAGAAATAGTGTCTATGCCCAGTGCTTAGTAAAATAAAGAAAAAGAAAACTCATTAGTAATGTTTTACTTATCTCCTATTGGCTCCTAAACTGAGTTTCAGATGTAAAAACAATGTTGACTAATGATTGCTTAGGGGCACTTAGGCAGGGAAGATTATTTTTCTCTCTCTAGTTGTAATTTAAAGGCATTGTTTAACACCCAGAACCACAGGAGATGGTATTGAGGAAACTATAGGAAATCTTACATGCGTAGTCTTACTGTAAGATTATCAAATTTTGATATGGTTTAAAATCAGTTAAGAAAAAAGACCCTTAATTTCAATTACCATATAACTCTCTTAATCTGAAGTGAGACTTCCTGTATGCATATTTCCACTGAAGTAGATTAAGTTCTTCTGTTTTTTGTTGGGTTTTTGGTTGTTTTTTTTTTTTTGGTTGGTTTGTTTTTGTTTTTGTTTTAATTCATGTTTGCATTTGTAATTTCAGGTTAAAGTAAAATTTACCAAAATATCTCTGAGCCAAATTCCTATCTGTTCTGAATCAGTCAGCTTTCAAAGGAACAGTGGCACCTGACAACAAATGAGTATTTAGTTTCTTTGAAATTAAGAGATAGTAATTTGATGTTGAGATTCTTCTCTGTTTCAGATTTAGGAAAAAATAGCATTTATTCTTTTCCAACAGAGTCTGAAGCCTCTAAAAGCTGTTTTTCTCTGATTCCACTGGATTTTTGAATCTATTTCAAGTTTTACTCTGGTCCTTGCTGCTTGCATATATTTCCCAGAACGCTGGATTTCAGTATTAGAAAAGATATACAGTAAACTGTTACTGACATATGCAACACTTACCAAAAAAAAAAAAAAAAAAAAAAAAAAAAAAAAAAAAAAAAAAAAAAAAGCTATGGACTAGCAGGAATTTGAAGAGTTTTTTAAGAAAGGATTTTATCTGAACAAAATTACATATTATCACCTCTGAGTACCATAGCATAGGTGTGAAACTTATTATTGTTAATGAGAATTATAAAACAAAGCCTTTGGGCACTGGAATGAGAAATGCACCATAAAATGCTTTTCTGAATCCCTACATAGCTATTTGAGTTTCACAACATTTTTGAAAGGGTAAATACTTAATCTTGCATGTTATTTCCAGTTAAGTCTTGAGATATCTAACTGTTGCAGGTGCCTCATAGATAATTAAGTAGCATAGTGTGATACAGTAAAAAATAATTACATTTTTAAAAAGGCAATAGGAACAAATTTCCCACACCACCAACAGTGTATTTTGCACTTACCCACAGGAGACATCTCCGGAACTCCAGCAGTGTAAGGACCATCCAGAAATTTTGGCTCATTGTCATTGATGTCCTGAATCTTAATGACGAACTCAGATTCTGGTTCCACGGGTTTATTAGTCAGCCTATCTAGTGCTTGTGCTCGGAGTGTGTAGTAGGCCTGCTCTTCTCGATCCAGCCTCTTTGTAGCATGAATATCCCCCGTGTTCTCATCAATAATGAAAATGGAACTTGCCCCTTCGCCTGACAAGATGTATTTGATGGAACCATCTCCTTTATCAACATCAGAGTGAAGCTGGTGAAAAATTGATGAGAGATGAGATTAACTTACAAGAGAGTCAGTGGCATGGAGATATGTAAAAATAATTCTTATGTCAAGCAGTAGTACATGAAATTTTATTGTTCTTGGAAAGATAAGCTGAATGTTTATCATGCACAGCATGTGAGGGACTGTTAGAATCTGTCAGCTTGCTCTTTTGAGCAAGATAATTTAATTCTTTCCGGCAAAGAATCTAATTTTCAAATGCATTTGATACTGTCTTACAGTCTTTTCATACCAGAGTTTTACATAGCCACACACATACAAACATGAACACATATGATTACAACCGTGATTTCATTCCTACCTGAATTTAACTATATTGTTGGTTTCAGTTTATTATCCTACTGAAGGATGAGACTTCAAAAAATGTCATGATAAACTAGATGTCAGTGTGTGTTTGCTCCTGCTCATGTATGGGAAACCACATAATGATTTCCTCAGTGTTTACTGTGTAGAGCAGTAAAACATATCAAATAAATGAAGTAAAATGGATTGGTTGATAGTTTGCTCACTACTATCTGATGGGCCAGTAACTTCGCTTCCATAATGTTGTCTGTTATCTAACTTCAGAAAAATGTAGCCTGAGAAAGGCTAAGAAGTGTCCTGGCACTGCCTGAACTACAACAGCATCAAAACTCAAGTGTGGTTTCGCTGGGCCTACCTGTAGTAGACACAGAACAAATGTACCTCAGTAGATCAAAATGCATTTTCCATTGGAACTGCACGACAGATTAACAGAAAGAAAATGTTTTCCTCACTACACAAGCTATCTTAAGTTACAGAGCAAGATTCCACAGGTTTTGTAATTCTTTTATGTCTACTGAATCTCACCTTCCTGTTACACAACAGAGAAAAAAATTCTCATGTGCTTTTCAAATTTGTATCAACAATGTAATTGATCTGAATCTCACATCAAAGTAACAGACAGCTATGATATATTTAATATGGTATAAGTGAAAAGAACAACAGTAAAATTCAAAGTATTTGCTTGTTTGTTAGAAAGTGGATTATTACTTGTAAAAGCTGAGGACAGTATTAAAGATGTTTGGATTCTTTATGTCTTTTATTTACTTTATACTTGTCCCAACTCCATGTCATGTTGAGTTTGGAGGTAACCCTACTGTGATCATCATCATCATCATCATTTTCTCCAATAACTTTTTTTTTTCTCTCATCCGGGAGTATCACTGAGATAGTAATCACTTCCAGAATACATGCAGAAAATTGCTATCTCAGTCATAACTTAGCACAGCTGCAAAACCTTTTCCTATTTCAGCAGGGAAGTATTCATGATCAGTTTTGAATTTTGCAGCTGGATATGAAGCTGCCTATTTCTTAGACATTATTTCACTTACACTGTCTGGATATCTCACACTTACGCAATTACAGTGCACTCCCTCTCTCATTTAGGACAGAAATGGAGTCTGAGCTTTGGACTGCATTAAAAAAAAAAAAAAAAAACAAAAAAAAAAACACAAACAAACCAAAAAAAAACACCACAAAACACTAAGGTGTCTAAATCAGAATAGCTACATTATTCCAAAATATGCCTTATCCACGTTCTGTTGCTACCTGACTCCTGAGATACCAAAACAAACCTGAGATTTTGGTGGGGTACCCCAAACATTTAAAGTCCTACTTTTCAGCACACTCAGGAATAGTCATTGCTGACATTGTCAGCAGACCAAGGTAAAACCTATCTCACATTCAGGCTCTTTCAAGATCTGCAGCAGTAGAATATGCATCAGCCCCTAATGACTGGGGGTTTATTCAATAAACCATACTTCTGTTCATCTCACAAATCTGGCAGTTGAGGCTCTTGTTGCTTTTTCAAACTGGACTGGAAAAGTACCCATCTTCCCTAGAAAGGAGCAGTACCCTGTGCAAGTAAGAACCTGTCTGGCTTGATTTTGTTTTACTAGGTTTTCTTCCTCTTTTATTTTTCTATGACCTAATTCAGGGTACATAAGTCCCCTGTGTGTTACAGAGGCATTGTGTGGGTTCCCCTACATAGCTAGAACCCTACAGTCTAGCCTGAAATACTGAGCATCATGTTGCTGAAGAACTGAAGTCATGGGATACAAAGTTTCAATGTCTTTGACTTCTGGAAATGATTAAGTTTTGTCCATAACCCATATTCTAGCAGAGCACTGATCTTTCTATGTGGCTGAGACTCTACCATTATATCTGTAAAAGTTATTCCAACTTTTGTGACATACATAAGGATATGCTGGATACGAGAAAAGCAGATGACACCATCATACCCAGCAATTTATAAGGCAGAGCAGTTTTCTGAAGGTTAGAGATGTGCACGTAGATCTCTTCAGGCAGAGAAAGGAGGGGATTCCATGTCTCAACTTGCTGAGAGCATTCTCTCATAGGGGTGGAGCGGAGCCCATCAACACACCGGAGTGTAGCACTCACACCTGGGTCTCATGCTGCACAGCCTCCCCTTCCCCTCCTTTTTAGACCCAACCCTCTTCTGAATAACTTTTTAGCAGTGTTTTGCAAGAAAACAGACCTTCAGGGGAGAGAGCATAAGTGTAAATTCTCAAAGATGCACTGAGTAAGGATTTCACATCCCAAAGAAGAAATTCTGTAGCTTCAGCATTTCCCATTTTCTCACTCAGTGGCTCACTGATTAACAAATTTTTTTTTTTTTTAAGGAGTCCCACTCTGAGGTCCATAAATCTCCTCATGGATTACACTACAGGCTGGTGCCCTGGAGTGAAAAGCTGAATAGAAGCCACTTTTTGGAATGATGCCTTGGTAGAAAACTGCTACCACACGGATTACTAAAGTGTTTAGCACTGACCCTTTTTACTTCAAGGTTGAGGCTCCGGGAGAGCAGAATACTTTCTACCTTTTATTAAAACTGTGTTTTACTAAGCCTTTAAGAAACAGTGCTGGTCCATGATCCAGTTAGTAAAGCACCATTTTCTACTTACTTAACCCCAGGAAGGTGATATAGCTAAAGATTTTGTTTACCTGTGGCAAAGTAGTACAATGAATTCTTTGTAAAGCACTCTTTTTTTCAACATTTTTATGTGCATTTTAGTGTCAGTCTGAGATAACTTCAAAGTACAATGCAAGATAACAATGCAAAAATAAACTAGGCTGACAGAATCCAGATGTATATTTGGTGCAGTTTTCAGATCACCTTTATTCCAGTTCCACCCAGTATAATCCTTCCAGACAGTGATCTTCCAAGTCATTAATGTAAAGGCATCAGTGATTTGCAAGTAAAAAGAACATTTTTGAATGCAGCAGTCTTGTTCCATATTTACAGCTGTGCTACTATCAAAGCTACCTGTACTTCCAGCTATTTAGTTCAATGTCTTAAGAAGTGAAAAGTAATATTTTCCTTGAAATATTTGCTTTAGAAAACACTTTGCATGGGGTTTTTTGGTTAATTTTTTGTTTTGATTTGTTTCGCTTTTTCACCCTTTTTTAAAGTACATTTAAGAATGAGACCTTGTGATTAATTTGACAACAATTTTATAGAATGATATTAGTCCTCAGAACAGTTGTACTTTACAGGAAGGCTCCAGAAAACATCCATGGCAGTGTTATCTACTAGCTTGTCTATCACTTCTCCTACTTTCTACAAAGACATTCATGTAGGAGACAGAACCGCAGCTCAGTCTGGAGCTGCACATGGGGACTATGACTTTACAAGTAGAGAGGATCAAGACAAAAGCATTTTCAAATTCTTGTTTCAAGAGACATGGAGGATTCACTGGGTAAATCTCATCTGATCCTATTCTGCAACATTCCAGACATATTCTTTCAGAAATACTTTGTAATAAATATTTTAAATAAAATTCCTCTCTCTATTTTCCGAAAGAGCAATACTATAGGTAAAGATGATTGATACATCCAATTAATTCCATCCATTGCTGTCTCCACACAATATCCATGCGATCTCCAGTTTGCCTTGGCTTTCAACTAACCTTATTTCCAGTATGAGATTCATGATCCAGTTATCATATGCTGATCCTATTGCTTCTTTGTTACATTCCACATACATCTAGCTAAAGATTTTAAGAGTTTTGGTGCTGAGTGTTCACTGCATTACATCATATACAAGAAAGAGTACATGAGAAAAGGGAAGCAGCAGGCTTTTGCAGAGAGATAATGCATTTTTAACAATAGGATAACTTTTTATATTCTAGGATAGTTAGCAGAGAGCGAACAAATCTAATAAGAAAACCCACAAAAGCCTTGTGAAGGCACAGGGGGCCAGTGCATATAAAAAGTCCTTTTTTTTTTTTTTTTTTTTTTTTTTTTTTTTTTTTAACTGAGTTCACTCTACTGTTCTGAACTCAACCTGAAAAGAGGGCACTCACATCTTCTTAGGCCCAACTCCTAAAACTCCTCTCAGTTTTAGAAAATTCTTCTTTGGTTATGTGTAAGAGAAGGAAGCAGTGAGCTTTACTCAGTGGCAAAGGCACTGTTACCCTAACTCCTTTCATTAATGCAATTTTGTCCTCACCTACACTTTTTGGCCCTGCAGCAATATAGCTTAGAATAGGGTCTCACCTAATGCATTTATGTTTATGTGGCCCCTTAAGATGATAATTATTCTAGGGGAACCTAAATAATAAATTTTCTTCAAGATCTCTAATACTCAGTGATTTCTGGATTTTGTCTTTTTGTGGGTACGGATCTGTACAACCAAAAATGATGTAATTTTGCACCACTTGCCATTAAAATATGCTAATGAAGTATTTTCAATAGAGGAAATTTACTTTTAACAGTAAGCAGAGATACTGTAATGCCTTAAAAGCAGTTTTTCTGCCACCATGGATCTGTTTGAGGTCTGAATGAGAGGTTTATTTCTCTGATTTTCGGTTCAGGCTCCCTGAAAGTAGGTGCAATGTCCGTATGCCTTTCTTCACTGTTTTTTCTTCCCCAAAGATCTATCTTTTCAGTTGTTCCTCCCTGTGACAGCATGGCTAATGTTTTATTTCAGAGTTTACAGATTCTAGGAGAAGAAAAGCACAGGGAGAGCATGAGAAGCTGCTGGGTTTTCAGCACCAGCAGGATCACAAAGGTAATGGTGAGAAAGAGATGGAGCAAACATGGGATGTTTCAATACAAGTTCGTTCCATAGCTCTCTGAGACCATAAGAAAAGTACACTATTGGCAGAATAGTGAAAAGTTTTCTCAAGGATGAGTTATCCTGCCTGCACCTCTCCCATCTCACTGTGAACGTAACTAAAAAAGGAAGGGGAGGAATGAAAACTGCCTCCTCATGACTGCGCAGGCATTCGTGTTCTTGGTGATATGGAACTGACGCAACTGCAACTTTATTCCTGCCTTCTCACTAAAAGCAAGGAGGCACTAGGAAGTAAAAAAGGACAAACAGAAGAAAGAACACCAAGACAGGAATGATTTTCTTGTCCATTTTATAACCACAACTTGCTATCACAAACAACTGAGAATTGACTGTGGGAAGAAGACATTCTCGTCTTCATATACAACATGCTCCCCTGCTTTCTGGGAAGTCTTAAAAAGGGAACTCGTGTGTATACAGATTAAACATGTAATTGCCAGATGCTGAAAGAAAGTAGGTGATTTGAAACAAAGACTTAACGACTATTTTTATTAAATCTTGCTCATCACAACAGCCAGATTCTTGAAACTTTGTTCTTGGGTTCAGTATTTACTATGGTTGCACCTAGAAGTTTTTGAACCCCTTTTCTCCTCAGATTATCACTGTTAGTAAGTGTTTTGAATTGTGATGACTCATAAACTGCTAGATATTTGCAACTTTTTTCCTTCTTTTTTTAAAACATAACACTATCTTTGTTAATTATCAGAATAACTAGGGGTGCAATGTCACTCATTTGGAATAATTTCAATGTAAATAATAACTAATATCTGAAATTCAGCGTAGACAATGGAGTCAACATTTAAGTAAAATCCGATGGACACACATACCACATTTCTGCAATGTTTAAGAGTCTCACAAAGATATTAGTTACTACTACTGGAGCTATGAAACTCACTCTTGTAAACTGTAACCATATTTCAGTATCAACAGCTTAAGACATCTTTTTTAATTTCCTTTTCAGTCTCATTACAGAAGTCCTGTGGGTCAGAAACAGATTCTTCAACATTTCATTGATGTCAGCAAAGGCTTGTAATTCATATAATTGATTTCACACCCAGGCACTAGTGAAAGTATTTTTCAACAAGTAATGATTTTCTTATAAAAGTCTTTTTCCAAGAAACGTTGAGAAAGTGATAAAGGAGCTCCTGGAGGATTTTTGTTTGCTTTTGGTTTTATTAATTCATGTAAAACTATATTATAAACCTGAGCTCAGAAAGAAATATACTGGTCTGTGCTTTCAGCATAACAGATAGTACTGAGGACAAGAGATCAAGTCAATATAAACAGTTACAGCCAACATTTTTAATTAGAATGTTAAAAGAAGGAATACAGTGGTACTGCTGCCAGACATTCCTTGTTAATATAGTAGGGAACCAGCATAGACAACTGTGCCACAGTGGCAGAATTTGCCACTTTGACTTGATAGCAATTTCAGGCACTGTTTTGTTGTGTCCAGACTTTCTCCTTGTCAGGCAAGCGCAGAGATAGTCATGTGAGAATACAAGGTCCCATGCTGTAGACCACAGTATAACCACATGATATTTATCTAACACAAGTGGCTGGTAGCAGGTTTGCTCAAAAGCAAATCAGCCTAGACAAGACTTCTGTTCTGTGTTGATCTAACTCCCTAAATTGTTTCCAGTCTTCAGAGCTGACCAAAGACTGAGAGCTTCTGACACAACTAAGGTCCAAACCGTTCCTGAGACCTCCTCACATCCAGCACTGTCCTTATATGCCGTCTGAACTCCGACTGTCTCTGAATTCTCTTTTGTCTTGCAGGAAATACTAGAGCCCTATGAATGACCACAAGCCAATATGTCTACCCAGGATCACCACAAAGATAATGGAATAATGAGAGGTTACCTATCACACGGGAGCATTTCACACTCAAGGTAAAACCAGCACACGTTCCTTTGGGAGTACGAGCTGTGTCATCCCACAGCTTGTCCTTACTAGCCTTCCTGCAGGCAAATTGTATGCCATTTGGTGCATTTTGACCTCCAAGATCTTCATATTCAACAGTGTATATAAAGCTGGCAAGAACAAGTCCCACCAAGGTATTCATGCAGGCATATGATTAAGAAAGCATAGGATAAGAGAGAAAATAAATAAGAAGGATAAAGAGGAGAGAGAGAAAACTGAGTTTGTTGTTTGGTTTGTTGTTTTGGGGGATTTTTTGTTGTTGTTTTTGTTGGGGTTTTTTTTTAAGGTAAAAAAAATCCAAAAATTAAAAAATCAAAGTGAATGAGAACATGGACAGGTCTGAAGGACCAGGAGAGAACAGGAATGGGAAACAGACAAATGAAAGACCTCAAGTGAATGTGATGAGGCAGAGCAGGTGGGGAAGACAGTCAAAAGGAAGAATGACAAGTTGAAATGGGAGGAAAGAGCAAGGAAAAATGGAAACTACAAATGAAAGAAAATGCTGAAGTAGTAAATGGAGCCAGTCTTCAGTGACTGATCAGTGTTAGGCAAGAACAATATTTGAGAGTAAAGCTGTATAGCTTCACCAGCATCTTCTTTTCATGCTCTGTTTAATGCAACAGGAATTAAAAAGGCTGATAACTTGAGTCTGGTCAGGTGTGATTTTACTGAGGATATGTATTACTACTACTCCAAGATCACCAAAAAAAGCCTACTCTGAAGAGGAAAAAAAAAAAAAAGAGTGTGCAATTTAAATTGTCATTGATTCTAAATTGCTGGAACCAGAGAATCAAACATAAGAAACATAATATGGGCAGGGAGAGTAGCGTAAGTATTAGCTTGTTCTGAATTAACATTCTTTTTTAAAAAAATCCTTATTTCCCCTATTGTAGTTTCTGAACTTTTTTTGCTGCTACAGCAAGTATGTTTCTGTGTCTAAGAAATTCAAAAACTATTTTATTAATTTACTCAGACTTATTCTCTGCCAATGTCACACTTGAGATAAGCAGTTAGTCTTTACTATCCCCTCCTTCATCTGTGTTGTTTTACCAGTAAAGGGTTCAGAAATCTTGGTGGAAGAGCTTAGTGAAAAAATATATAGCTGTATAGTATATATATTATATATATATACTCTTAAGGGACTGATCATTGCTCCAGGAGAATAATAACCTTTATCACCTCAACTACATGAAGTGAAGTGAATATTTAATTTTGCCAACCTTTTGAAAAAGTGGGGTGAAACAGGAAAGAGAACAGTGAAACTTCTTTAGTTCCTTGATGGTTACTGTTCAAACAAAATTCAAAGTAGAATTACTAAAATTCTAAATCTTAGAATTCATAACATTCCAGTTAGTATCTAAGTAAGCCCTTAAGGCTTCTAAGTAGAAGACAAAGTTCAGATGAAAGGTTCCTCTAGGAATAGGAGATACTGTCATCTAAAGGCTAGTGAGTTGAATAATTAATAGGAAATGCTGAAAACTGGATGTGATAAGAGCAACCATGTCACATTTTTATGACATTTTTTTCCCTTAATAACACTCAATTGTGTCTATAGCGTCCTCTCTCTCTGTATACTTCTATTTAGCTCTTTATACAGCCAGTGATAGTGATTGTGTATATGTATACAATGTATGCATACATTTAAGTGTTCATACATTTAAGTGTATGCATGTACACCTACATATGCACACACACACACACACACACACACACACACACATACATTTCTTTATTCCATCCTCTTCTTTTCCAGTGTCTGCAGATGATGCACTCAGAGATCTATACCTTCTCCGCGCCCCAGTTTTAGTAAGAACACGAAATGCCCTGTGGCGACAGGGAATTGTGCAGCCAGCCCATTAAGAGTAGTGCAGCTACAGGAGGAACTCAGCAGCAGCTGCTGCTGTAGATGGAGCTGAGTGGGCATATGTAGCCGGCTGAGTATTCTTGAGTAGTTTTAATGGGCCATCATCATGACATGTCACTCTCCAAAATGACTATTTGTCATTCACACTCTTAAAAAGACAGTTTGGCAGCTTTGGGAGGTAAAAGCCATCTGTATGCTGTGTATCATCACGTACTAATTGCATAATATTTATTGGGGGTGGGGGGACAGCAATATTGTATTGTAGCACCACCAAGAGCCTGCAGGCAACATAACACGTTCAGAATAGGAATGGAAAAAAAAAGAGACCTGCTTCCTCCTCACACACACTTCAAACTTTTCAGAAATTATCTTGTTAGAATTTAGAATGGGGAAATAGACCACAATGTTTGTAAACAATATGCACATGGAATCCTTACAGACCTGCTCAGTATTCAGCTCTGGGGTTTTTTTTGTTCCCAAACCACTCTCAGTCCATCAGTATTTATTCCTTGATGTACTCATTCTGAGTATTTCAATAACAAAACTGCATCCCTGACAAACCAAACCATATAGTTTTGGATTTTCTATCTGACATACCATTTAAAAATTACTCTGTTTTTATCCAAATAGATTTAATTTTTGATTAAAGAAACCAGTGACTCAAACCTCATTTATACAAGTGTCTACAACAAATAAATCACGTGAAAATGCCACTGGAGTGAAATTCTATTTACAAATGCCTGAATGTTTATTCCTACCAGCTGTATTTGGGTTTCTGTATTTACTTATTCTCCAGGAAAGGGACTAAATTCTCTTCCATACATACCAATAGTATTTTCACACTATTCATATCTATTCATAATGCACCATACTACTTGCTGTTATATACTAAACCAACATATTTACTGGTCCAGTGATTTGATTTATCTTGTTGCTGAGAATCACTGAAGCTCTAAGACAAAATTCTCTTGAAGTCACTACTCTCTATTTCAGCAGTGCAATAAAATTGTGTGAAGATGCTTTACTCCCTGCATTCCCCACACATATCTTCTATGAAAGTGATCAGGCTTAAAAAACGTAGCATGGCAAATAAATAACAAAGATCCTAGTATGCTTCATAGAAGAGTATCTCTGGGCTGGCAGATGTCCAAGGGCTTGAAAAGTTTATGCACATGTAGCAGTTTACAGAAACAGAGCCTTCAAAGAACTTCACTCTTTCTTCTCAAATTCCTTCCCCACCTACACATGAAACAATCTCTGCTTGCACAGTATTAACATGCATACAGTAAAGAACTGTTTCTTGAGCATATTCTTTTTTTTGAATGAAATACTTATATGTATGTATATATATATATATGCATAAATAAATGTATATTTAGTGATGTGAATATTTTCTGCTCTTACACCACTGTATTGTAAAATTATGTTAATCATTTATTATTTATGATTTTAAAGTCTTATTTATTTATTTGTTTATTTATTTATTTATTTATATGACCAGAGACTGCATGAACACAATTTGCTTTATGGCACAGGAAAGAGGGAAAGAGGGGAGGTGAAACAAGGAAGGCAATAGTAGAATTTATATACCTACAATAATGCAGAGTGAATGCTTTTACTTTTTCCTTGTTCTTGAAAACAGATATAAGAAAAAAGAATACAAATATGCTGAATGGAAAGTTTTCTCTCCCATATTGTGTTTTCTACTTAGCCATGATAATTCAGGCCTAGGATTTCAATCACAGAAAATGAGGGCATATTTTAGAGGATCTGTTTTTTCATATCTAACTCTGTAATCTAAAGAATTATCTGTAATAGCACTGAACAGGAAAAAATAATCATACACACTTCCTGTTTGACTACTATATCAATAATATCAAATTTACAAACAAAAAATAATTCTGTATTAAAGTACTTTCTGAGATACGTATTTATACCACATGCCTTTATTTTAAAGTGGAAATTATACCTCCCATGTTGTCTTTTCTTTGTCAAACTACAGATCTATAGTTTAGAGTGATTATCCTGTTTCTGTTTCAACTATCCAAAATAGCTTGCAGCGTTGCTTGGTTGATAATGATTTTTCCCATAGGAACCTGTTTCTAAAGAACATTAGTACCAAGGAACAGATACCCAGAGGGCGTAGAGCTTTTTTCTGTTGTCTTTGGTTTGGTTTTATGTTGCATCAATTCCTCAAATTTCATTTGCTTTTGAAAGTTTAATCCTACTAAAAATCCATTTATAATCTTACTTTACATGTTAGTGGAAGGTGCTGAAACCCTGACAGACTAGAGGACAGTGGAAAATATGTAACTGTGAAGCAGTTGAAGTAATCACTGTGACTGCGTCTGTAAAAGCTTATGAAGTACTGGACTACAGAAGACAGCACGATCTGATCATTTCAATGATGAAAGGTTTACAATACAGAAAAATATGTAATTAACTGGGTCCACAGCCACACTAACCTGTAATTCCCTGAAAACAGTTAAGGACTTGTTAAATAAAATTTATGAAACTGTCAAAACAAAACAGAATCAACATGTTGGTCTACATCTCCATTTTTAAGGTACATAAATGATAAAATATGTGTCAGGGCATCAGTCGTTGTTATTGTGTTTCGCTTCTTAAAAATTAAATTCCTATTGTCTTTCTTTATAAAGTTTTATATGTTTGAATAAATGAAATACTCTAGTGCTGACTTTCCTGAAAGATTTATAGTCAACTTGAAATTGACAGTTCTTCATATGATGTTATTGGTTATATGATATAAAATGTTTTACACCACCCAGATATTTCTCAAAACATTTCCACAAACCTAATCCCATAGGTATTCGCACCGAAATCAATGGGAGTACTCCTAGATTTAAAGTGTAAAATTAAGAATTTGACACAATGCCCATATCACACACAATTAGTCCCTGGGAAAGGTTGTTGCTGAGAGTCATAAATTCTCAGAGCTGGCAGTCAAGGAAATAAAGCAAGAACAGAGAATTTATAATGTAAAATTTCACTATAAAATTTTAATATGAATAAATTGTTTCATATGGAAAATTCAGCAATGAAAATCTATAGCAAAACATTACAGTTTCATTGCTAATCTGACAATATAACATGAAAAAACAATGCATGACCAAATACAGTGCAGTATTAGATATCTTCCTGTAGACACTTGTCTTCCATCTTAAAATAAGTTCACTTAAAAAGAGGAGAAGAATCCCTTGGTTAATTTATTATCTTAAAACACAAGTTACTGTTGTCAGTGTGTTTACATTTCATTTAGAATCTCTTTTTCAGTCTGGCTTGATTAAACACCCTATCATTTCTGTAGTGCTTTCTATTAACTACTATGAGTGATTACTAACACTGCAGTTCAGTAAAGGTAAAACACTGAATGACAAATAACTTGTTCTTTTCGCAGTAGGCTATAGGACAATTTCTTCTTTTTTTCTTTTTTTTCCCTACTCTAATGTATTTCACTGAAAATGGCTTATCACACTGATTTTTACCCAAAAGTCTTTCTAAAATACATTTCCATCCACCCATATATACTGTCTAGTTAATTAACAGCCAACCCATTTTTCAAAATTTACTCCAAAGAGTAGGGAAATTTAACCCTGTGCTACATCAAATATCATCATTATCTATGTACAGCATGTCAGGACTTGCTTAACGCTCATGAAAGTTGGTATTAAGCATATGTCTAAGCGCTTTTCTGAAATAGAGCCTTAATCCCTGTGCAAAGGAAGGGTGCTTTAATCAACAGCAATGTGCATCACAGACTAATTGTAAGAAGCAGAATTGAAAGCTTAAGTGATTCCATTACATAAATTCACACTGTAGCTGTTCAATATTCAGAACAAGCTGAAGTAGGGTATGCACAGTAAATACGGACATTTAAAAGTCTGCCTTAAACTGTTCAGATCATTTCAAGTGATCCTTTTCAAATAAATGCTTTAAAAGGTTTTTTTTTTTTTTTTTTTTTTTTTTTTTTTTTTTTTTAAACCATTCAAATTTTCAGGTCTGCCAGGGTTTTCAGATGTAACCAGACTGATCTCAATTACTATTTTGATAGACATTTTTACTGCATAGGACTAATGGCTGGTAAAGAAATGTTTTTGATACCCAGTTCTGTGCTGTTTTTCAGAAAACATTTGAGGGGGGAATATAATGCATTAGTATTTCAAGACCATAACAAACTGTCTTAACATAAACAAAACTAGGCTAATTGTAAAACCTTCTAGCTTAGGAGGATTTTAACACCGAAATGTAAAAGGTAGTGCTGTCCCGGTGCCTTTTTCTATTTTGGTGAGTACAGTGAGTGGTACAAAGACAATCTCACCAAATTCTTGTGCAGTCATTACACCGTGTTTCCTTAAATCATATTTTTACATTTCAAATTATGAGATAAGGTATTTATGAATTAAAATTTAAATTCACTCATCGGTTTTCAAAAAAAGTCCATAGATACGAGTTTTGCCATGACAATGAAGATGACAACCCAGGTTTTTTTCATGTTTTCACCAGAACACATTCTTGCTGTGTTTCCTACTCACTGACATTAAATGTTGGCAAAATAATCAATCTATGTGCCATTGATAAGTACATTATAAGAAAATACTGAAATGGCAGGTGTTATCTTACGTTGGTCATGAATACTTGCTGAATCTACATTAAAATTCAAATTTGCAGACCTGCTTCTAATTCTGAAAGCCATCTGGATTATACTGAAAATGCTCAAAGTCTTCCTTCAGAAACTCATTTTTGAAGTTTTCAGTACTTCACACATATTGAGAACTTTCAATTTACATAAAGACCCCTCTGATTATCAGAAAAAAAACCTGTCCTTTTGCTACTATAAAAGACACTGCATAACGTAAATAATTCAAAGTTTTTCGTGGTTCCTGATTAAATTAGAGCACTCTCATCTACTGATCATTTTCACGTTGTTTCCCTATTGAGTAAGCATTGGTTCAGTAAAAGTAGAACACACAATAAGTTCCTTATGAGAACTCTCCCTGTTTCTGAAGCATTGTGGTTAACACGAAGGTACAGAAGTTATTAGCATTGTGTATTCCATTGTCTGAAACAAGAACAATCATCTGAATTTATGCTTTTCTACCTCAAATATTTCAGCTCACATGACTGATACTAACTTGTCTGTCATACTTCTTGTGTATACCATCAAACACCTCCTAAAGGGATCTTTTATTATAGTATCTGATCGGTTTTATAACCAAAATCAAAACCAATGAATTACTCTTGGAGATTAGAGTTTAAATCACCATAATACTTGCCCCTAGCATTCAAGACTGATCTTTGCTAAGTTTCACTTGACACAGCATGTAAACTTCTCTACCAGATTGTCTGAGCACTCTCAAAGCTTAATTGATCCAATTTGCATGTCTCATCCTGGCAGAACTGTGCATCATTTCTATCCTCTCGGACTAAGTGATCACAATCTAATCATTTTGTATACAAAGCAGATGGAAAGTTTCCAGCTCCATTGCTATCCCCTTGCATGCATCCATATTAAAGCCGTTCTAATTCGACAAGCAATCTGATCTTTCTGTATTTTTATAGGATTACTGTCTCATTGATAGGCCTTCTGTCACCAATTGTAATGTTCAGGACTTTATACTCAAGGCATTTTCACTTTTGTCTCACACCTTCTGTGTGGTCCATTAAAACGATCACTTAATTTAACAAACTGTGCTAAATATCCCCCCTTAGGGAAGTTCTATACAGCTCGGTGTAAATCAGCACAGCTCTCCACATTGGAAGGAGAGAGCAATTTCCATTCATTGAGGGTTTGCTCTTATGTTTTTAAGAGATAACAAATTACTAATTATATCCCCCTTCATAAAGTTCTGAGCCTTGTACATTAATAGATACAAATTAAAAAATTTCTATCTTTTAACAGAAAGATGTTATTTTAATTTTAGTAAATATTTTCCAAATAGTAACTCTTTCTGCACATGAAACAGAAATCTCTTATTTATGTCATTTTTCTATACTTTTTTCCCTTCAAAACTGTGCCAATTGACATTTAAATAAAATAGCAGTTTAGTAAAAAAAGTTTTATTACTTATGACTAGGTGAAATCTAGCTTGTGAAGATAACACAAGTAAATAAAAGCATCTACAAAAAAAAAAAAGTCACAACCTGATCAGTCAAACTAATCAAGATTAAGGATGTATAAATTTCAAATATCATTAAAATCAAACTTTCTGAAGTGAACAGGAAATTCTACTGACTAATCTCACTTGTAGTTCACAACCGGAGTTTATATTCCACACCTGTCTCTCTAGTTTATATACATCTTCAAAGGTCATCATGTTTCTTCAACCGTACTCTATTCATCATTCCTAACCGGGGAATCCTTTGTCCTCCTAATGGTCCCACAGATCCTCTGCTCATCTGGGAGTTTGTGATTGGCTAGTATTGGCTTATTTTTATCCTACATACATGCTTCTTATTTTTTATTCCTCTTTTGTTTTCTCCATTATTCACTACTCATATTTATTCAATAAAATTTATGAGACGACAAAAAGATTTGATTTTTTTTTTTTCTGTGAAGAATACATGAGAAACTTTAAGGCATGTTGTTCACAGAAGTGATCAAACACTGGTAGTCAGTGCCCATGACAACACAAGATAGGGAATACCCTTCAGTCTGCTCTGAAACTACTTCTAAAACAGGTGAAAAACTGAAAGGCAAAACCAATGCCTATATAAGAGAATAAAGGAACTAGAATGCACTGTTAAATTCTTCAATTTTTATCAGAGAGAAAGCGTACTAATTCAGTAATAGAGCCATGTTGTTATGTCCATGTATAACCAAAAATAGCAGTAGAAGCGGAAGGGTAGTAGTTGTTCAATAGCAAGTCCAGTGCATTCAATGTTAACTGGCAAAGAACAAACTGAATTAACCAAGAAAACCAATTTGATCACAAAAAAAAAATATTAAGACAGAAAACAGGCTTTCTATTAATGTGCTGCATGCTTAAAATTATCAATGCCATTCTGTCACTTGCATTTCAAATATTTCAATGGACAAGTCATATGTAAGCTTGTTCATATTGCAACCTTGGCTGACTCTTGTGAAGACAAGCTCTTTCTTTCCAGGAGATTAATTATGCCTCCGGTTACATAAGGAAGCGAACCCCCTGCTATCTTCAGATTCTGTTCTCATTGTAAAAATGTATGGTCCCATAGCTTCCAACTAGGTTGTGCAGGTGTACGTTAGCGGAACATAATAAAAACACATCTGTATGACACTCAGGAAATAATAGAATGCAGTTTGCTGTCTCTCAGCTGTGTTATCTCAGCAGGACTAATAGCAATAATAAGTAGGTAAAAAAATTATCACCAGAACAGGCAGGTGTGACTCACACATAGAATTCATCTACTGAGTAACGGAGTATAATTTTATACAGTCACTTTTAAGATCAAATTTTCTGCTACTCTATAAACAATCAGATGCATATTAGACCGTCGTATTGTATTTAGTGAAGATACCCAGAGTTTCTAAACCATTATGAAGACTCATGTCCCCGAGCTGCATTTTCCATGTGGCAACCTGCTGCTGCTTCTGACAATCCCACACTCCACCCTGAAGGCATTTAAATCTTCAGTTGAGGTAAAAAAAGATAACAGTATTGAATGTTTTCCTTGAGCCCAACCTTACAGCAAATCAGGAAGGGTATATTAATTAATGACATGCACAACTTCAGGAGTATGAAGAACAAAACACCTCTTACTTTGCCTTCCAAAACATCATTCATGAAATAATGTTATCCTCCAAGCAAACATTGCTAAATAGTATCTTAATGGTTCTGAGTTTAAGAAAATCTATCTTATTTTAACACATTACTTCTGTTGCCACCACCAAAACCAAAACTGTACTTTGATTTTGAGAATAGATTAGGAAAACATTGGATGTACTGTTCATCACTAGTTGTATTTATATTTCCAACAGATCAATGTAATTCTGGGGAAAAGGATCAGATTTCACCCCGTTACTCTCTACAGTGGCACTCGTATTGGTTCCGTCAAAGTTCTGTTATCAGTAAAGGTTATTTACAGGTGGAAGAGAGTTTGACTCCAGGAAAATTTGCAATATCACTAATCACTTTGTTCACTGTAATAAACTTAACTCTTCTGACCTTGATGGTTAAGCTGCAGCATGTTTCCCCTGTATCTCACTAATTACCTTACAAAGTAATTTTCCGGAGAATTGAATCTGATCCACAACCTGTTAGCTCATCCTGTTACAGTCCAAAACTGTGTTCCAAACTGATATTTGCAGTTTAAGCATAGTACAAAGCACACATGAAATGGACAGAAATGGAAGGTGGGCCACTGTATCTAACACACAGAAGATAAAATTATTTCAGAAGCAAAGGTAAATAACTTTAATTTTTAGTGTAGTCTGCAGATACAGACCCTTATGTCTCTAAAGGTATCAGAAGGATCTGTCATCAAGGTGAATATCTTAATCTTTCTGTCTTCCTCATAGCCTCATTGACTGCTTGGCAGATATTTTGGAAGCAAGACAAAGCACCTGGGCCCTCAGTCTGTATCATCCCACATGAAAAGCAGCATTGATTTCATTTTGCACTACCAGAAGTAAAACTGGCAAAAATCATTCTGGAATAATGATTTTGCCATCAGACTAGCAGAATGGGCTATCATCTTCTACCCAGCCCTATTTACTAAAATAATAGATGAAGAGAGACTGTTGAATGTGACACTGTGTCTTACATAGTATGTAACAAAATCTAATTTTGACAAAATATTGAAATCTCTCTGCAGGAAAAAATTCTCATGTAGCCTGCAAATAGCTTGAAGGAAATACAGTAACATGAAATGGTGAATGTCAAAATACCAGTCTAGAAGGAAAGACATCTACTGAGGTTCTGAAAGACCTAGAAAACCCATGAGTGTCATTATTTCATGCCCTTAACTCCAAAGATAACTTTACTCTATGAGCTGCAGGCTGCCTTCCTTAGTGGTAGTCCACAGCATTAATCCTTTTGATTTTCAGCTCTTAATTTGGAAGCAGTCTGGACGTGGCCCAGTTGCTGCCCTGACAGATGCACATATTCGCATCCTTCCATCCATCTGCTGAGAGATCAGACTTGCTTGGACTCCTCCAGATCTGCACGTTGCTTTTCTGCTTATCCACACTCTACCTTGACACACTAATTCTTGGAATCTCTATGGATGGAAAGGTTTTCTTTCTTGTCCTTGTGTTGTTTGGCATCAATGTGCTCATGTTTTAAGCTTTTTTTGATCAAATTCTGAATTCTCTAGCTCTTTCCAGGAGTGATTTATAACAAACATTTACATCTTCCCTTTGCTTCCCTCTTCCCAGAAAAGAAACATAAACCCACTTTTCTTTGTCTTTTTTTTTTGGTCTTTTTTTTTTCTTTATATTTGGTTTTATTGCTGTCTTGTATCACAGATTACTTTGTTGTATGTAGCATCTTCCTCTTTTGATTCCAAATGAGCACTCACCTTTTTGTCCCTTTCAACTGCAGTTAACCTACATAGTCTCGTGCATATTTCTCAAACCTGGGTGTTATTGAATCTCTGGCTAGCTGCCCTCCTTTCCCATCTGTGTTAACATAACTAAGTCAGCTAGTATTGGTACCTACGAGATCTTTCTAGAATCTCTGTGTGGTGGATTGATGTGACTTAAACCAATGTATGCTCCATATACACATATATAGCATCCTAATCAAAGAGCAAAGGGAACAAAGTCTTATACATATGATTGTTATATGTTATTCTAAATTAATCTTTTCATTGTTTCCTTTGTTATGTTCTTTTCAGCTTTACATCAGGCTCTGAAGTGAGAAAAACATAGCATGTTTCTTCACCATGGTCCTTTCATTCTCACATTTACTTTTTATGACGCTTCACTTCTCTTAAATATTTTCAATCTCTTTTTTCCTGTACTAAAACCATTAAGACTAGAATCTTTATATTTTCTTTCAATATTAAGTTAAATCTGAATTGAATAAATATATCAGTCCTAGTGGGAATTATTCCTCAATGTAAGGTACCCCCATTGTTTCCTACATATATACATGTATACACATGTTTATGTGTACACTCTACCACTGCTATCACCCCAATGCCTACTAGTTTTCTTCATAAAACTTCCTTTGACATGGCTTCATTCAGTTTATCACTCAGATAAATAAATTGAAACAATTTTTAAAACAACTAATATTTCCTTGGCTCTCCAAATTGTTCAAGAAAGATTGATACAGGCTCAGGAATACACTCGGTTGAGCAGAAAGAATAAAATAGAAAAGCAATAAGGCTTTAAGATCCTCAGAGTAGTAACGGACATGAGTTTGCAAAGAAGAAACAAACATGAATTGTGAAATTTGAATTAGACAATGAGACAAGAAATAACAGTTTCACTTGGCTTATTTCCTATTTAGCTGAAGGTATAAGAGAGTGCTTTTGTTCATGGCTTTTTATTGTCAGGAAGATATTGAAAAAATAGAGGGAATTAATAAAAGCGCAGTAAAGATGAACACAGGACTTCAGTGCTGACTAATGAGGAAAACTTCCTGTAAGTGTGAAATACGTTTTGCTTGGCTAAGCAACAGTTAAATAGTAAAGGGTAAAAGATGGGCGGAGAGAACAGTCTACATATGCATAAAGATTATGAACATCCAAGAGCAAGAGAATTATTTAACAGTTTTTTAACGTAAACACGATGCAGCATTATAGTCCTGCAAGTTAAAAAAGAAACATAAAAATATGCCAAGTACTTTCCCAAATGCCTATTCTGCCCACATCATGTGTGTAAATTGCATAAGAAAGGCAAGTATTTTGCTAATTTATGGCACTGCATTTATACCATAATTATGGAAACTTAAGAAATGAGCATCTGCTTTTCCCAACTGTGTTTGAAAACTTTTCATTGTTACCGAATAACAAGCTAAACTTTGCCTAATACAGCACCTGCCTACCTTGTAAGGAAAATGAATTGCTTTGAGTGCTTAGTCAGCAGGGTTACAATTTGGTACCTCAGTATGAAATGTTTAAGCAGCTTATCATCCTTACACATGTATCCAAGTACCAGAGTTTCCATATTTTGGAAGCATTTCAAATGGAAAATAACTTTGTGGGCTCGATTCTTCTCAGAGGCAATGCAAAGCAACAAAATTACATGTCTCTATAGTCCTCAAGGTAATTTCTCATGATTTACAGAAATAGAAAAACTAAATGGAACAGTATGACTATGTCAACATTTTGTGGAATTCATGAAGCAAAATCTCCTTATATCACCTGGAAAATGACATTTAATTTACTTCTTTCTACTCAGAGAGGGACAAAGAATCTCCTGTGAGGCAGAACATTAGGTTGGACAGCCCTTAACTGTTCTCAACATATACCCTATTCACCCATATGAAACAATATAATGCAGACCTTCAGTGCCGTAAGAATGACTATATGACTATACGAAAGGCCCTCTTTTTTCACTGTCAAAATCTGGAATATGTTGCTAAATGACGTTAATCAGGATAAAATATCAGTTAAAAATTCAATTTTAAAATGTCCAAATAGTTGTATTCCAAAATTAATATTCTCAAATAGTCTACCAGAGTTGATTAAAGCTGATTTAATGATTCTGGATTAAATCTCCAGTTACTCTATGAACGCCACAATTTAATAAACACCACATATTGAAAAACTTTTGCCTTCTTTTCAGTTGTTTAGAGCTACCTCCTTCTTCCAGGGGAGCATTCTGAAAAAGAAAGCCTGAAACTGAGCCAGTAAGGCATATTTTGTATTTTCTGGTGCATGAATAATTGCACATGAACTACGATATGCAAAAGAGCTATATTTGTCTTGGTGTTCTTATTTATCTGAAAGATAAAATAATGTTTATTCTTTGCTATATTGTTTATGATTTATAGAGTATTACTACCACACGACATGCTTTACATCCATGTAATTAACAATATTACTTTTGCAATACCACAGGGCTGTAGCACCAGCAAATACTTGAATATGGAAGGAACTATTAACGGTAGTAAATTTTTAGCTAAGTCAAAAACATCTGAATGAACTAATCCTAAATATATTGTATAATTTTATGACCTCGTTTATTGATTTTGGTGATTAGCATCTTTTCGTGATGTGTTCTGTTGTCAATGAAGCTTCTTCACTGGCTAAGTTTACACTTAGCCTGAGAAGGTTAAGGTGGTTCCCATTTATATATTGAGGTCAAGTGATCTGTAGTTAGGTGTTAACAACATATTTTTAATATAATGTAAACAAAAAATAACCCTATTTCTAACTGGCTGATCCTCCTTACAGCCTTGAAGCTATCAGAGATAAACATTATGAACTCCTCAATCTCCTGCTTGTGGTGTAGGCCGGTATTCATACCAATGACTATGGTTTGGACAGCTGGGATAGAATTAGAGTTCTCCTAACAGCATAAACACCACTGATTTTTCTAAGAGCTACTTGTCTCTAATTTATGTGACAGTGTCTCTTTCAATGCAAAAGTGACAGAGAGGACACTGGTAGCATGAGGTAGCTAGTATAGCTAGTAGTTATTCTGAGAGGAGTAACTTAGTGTATTAACCTTTCTTCTCTCATCAGTTCCACCATTAGCACTTAGTTCAGACACAATTTCCAGGGAAACGCATAATACTAAGAGAAAAAGATTATACTGCGGACGTCCTCCAGGATATATCATCAATATTGTTATGTAAAAGCCAAATTATTGGACATGAAGGAACCGTTCTCTGATTTTTTTCAGGATCTCTAAATATGTTGTTCCAGGTACTCCTCTTAACTGGTAAATATTAGCACTGAAAACTTGATGTGTACACAGGTACTATCTTATTAAGTGAGTACTAAAAAAAAAAAAAAAAAAAAAAAAAAAAAAAAAAGACAAAGAACTTGAGAAGTGCAATGTAACATTAAAAAACAAACAAACAAACAAAACCACCAAAAAAAACCAAACACACACAAAAAAAACCCCATAATAGTGTGGAGTAAAGAAGAAATTCAGCAGATTTGTGACAAGGCAGAAATAGTCCTGGCAGCACTTTTAGACTGTGATACATGGAAAATACTAAATACATGGAATGAAAACCCAGTCTGTAGACAGACAATTATGTCTAACAGTACAGGTATAAGAAAAAAGGCAACATGGAAAAGTTAATGTGATAGCAGACTACAAGATGTAAAACTTTAAAACAGGCAGTTCGATCTTTTGAAAAGAGTGGAAAAATATCCTTTATTTTCACTGGTCTAAAAGAAGTAGCAGCCTTGTACTAACATGGATATCAAATAGATCTGCACTTATGAATGTCAACTAACTTGTCAACCATAAGGGTTGGAAAATAAAGGCTTTTGTTCTCAAGCTATTTTCAGGATGTGGACTAACATCTCCATATTTCTCTGTATTCTGTCAATGCTTCTTAATCTGCTACTGCCTCATATTTTACAAGACTGCTGCCTCAGGTCAAGGGTTGTGCTTGCTCACACTATGCCTAGCACAGTGGAAATTTGGTTTATGACTGGACTTCCTTAGCCCTAGAATAATGAAAATAGAGTTTTTGGTAGCCCTAGTTTTACAGTGCTGCATTTCTAACGTCCTTAATACACAACTGTTAGAGGACAGAGGTAAATTGGATATTGAGTGACAGCCACTAGCATGAACTAGAGGGCTAAAACCAAACTCAGACGATGAAAAGGAGAAGGAACATGAGAACATGGCTAAAAATGTCAGCTGAAGCAGCATGAGCTTGACTGACAACAAAACTGTAAGCCTCATGTTCTCCTGAAAAGAAGGCATTTGCTGATAACCAGACAAGCATACAGGAGACTTGCATCTACATATCATTGCAAAATTAGCTCTTCTATTTTATCAAAGACTCATAAAATATAATTTTAAATAATACCCAAAAGAAATTCAGAGCAGAGAGCTACAGGTAGAGTTTATTAGTCTACTGAAATACGGAACTGTTATTACAGGATTATATAAATAGCATGGCTGTGCCATTGAATAAGAAGCTGTGATGAGGGCTACGTAATTTATGGATGTTGTCATCACCTTCACTAACCTTCCTCTTCTGTAATGCCACATGTTAAGGATCAATGTTCTATATTATACTAAAAGATCAAAAAGCTGCATGTTCTGGTTCAGTATCCAACCGTAAGTGTCTCAACTCTATTATCACTTCTAATAATGAAATTACATACAAATTGTCTTTTAGTGCTTGAGCATGTGAAATTGTCATCACTTTAAATCCCCAGCATAAAACCCATTTCTGTATCCATTCAGCTATGTGAGAAGATGACTTCCTATAACGAGGGAAAGAGGAAATTACACTATAGCTGTGCAGGCTAATGAAATCAACCAGGAAAAAGCAGTAGATATTAGGTTATCCTTTTGGATAATTCTTCCTGTGTGCCTTAATCTCACCATTCTCCCCAGAGACACTTTAGCTCTGCATGCTAAATGGGAAACATTCAGTTTGTCTGTCAGTTCTCACTTATTTGGGGTAATCAAAATAAAGCAAATCCTGAAACAACACAAAGACCACAGTGACTATCCAGTGAAGAAAAGTGTGTGCTACTAGTGACTGCATAGCATAAACTGAGATGGTAAATTCATACCACCACTGTACAGTTGAAGTATCCCTTCACCAAGACCTATTCTATCCACAAAGCAGGTAAACAGGACTTGACTATTTTGTCTGTTCATTTGTTTCATTTGCATTTGTGGTAAAAAACCATTGACAGGAATGGCATGTCCCATTTTACTTAAAAGGTCAACTGTTATCAATTTTCACAGCACAGAACAACAAAGAGTTTCTGAGATGGATAAATATCAGAAATACAGCATATTTGCTTTTTTACTTTCATAAATGGCCTTTTGGGAATATATAAAACAACAGTGCTTCAAAGATTATGCTAAAAGTAAAGATAACATAAAAAGAAAAAGAGAAAAAAAAATATATCAAAGGAGAAGTTTTTCTCTGAGTTTTGCCATCTTTGTTTTCCACATGGTGTCCATAAAGACAGATGAGGAACAGTTGATTTCAGTTGAGTTTGCTGTTGGGGTTTTTTTATTATTCCCAAAAGTACTTGGGGGAAAAAAAAAAAAATAAAAAATCTGTACAGAGCTGTAGCTACTCTCAACCAGGAGCTTACTTTCACAGCAGGTATGAACATTTATTTAGCACAGGACACCTGGAGCGGTGAGACCCCAGGTTGAGGCTGAAGAGAGAGCACAGGTCCCCATCGGTTGCCTCCAGAGGCAGTGGGAGGGACAGAGCCCTTCAGAAAATCACATCTGACTCACCTCCTGCTCCATTATCTGAAAATGAGGCAGCCTAGCCTCTTACCTACATTTAGCCTTCATAATTTCTCCCCATCTCCTCTCCATTTCCCAGAGTGCCAGTAAAACTGATGTAGTGTAGTTTCTAGAAAGAAGAAAAGCTATTTGGTTTAATTTCTATACTGAATTCCTCAGCTCTTTCATCACAGATGACGTTCCCTCAGTTTCTCAGCAGCTGATATTCCCACATATCAGTCTGAATTTGACTGTGGCCAGCATTTCCACAGTACTCACAGCCTTAAAGTATTTTAGCAATGATACTGATTATCCAAGTGAGTCAAAAAGTCATCAGCCACATCTTAAAGTGTCAGGCTATGATCTAGGAAAAGAGTCTAACCTCTGACTATATATGTATGGCTTGATATAAGGTCAGACCACAGATAAAAATTGCATCTGAATAATTCTGTCACCTTATTGACACATTCACCAACACCTTTGAGAAACAAAAAACAAACACAAAAAACCCAGTGTATTTCCTCGTCTGGCCTCCTTCCTTCCAAAATGATGAGGCTGGAAAAAAAAAAAACCCACTCTCTATGCCAATGGTAACATACTCTTCTTATTATTCTGCTGCTTGAAAAACGCTTTCCCCACCCTGCCTTGGCAGAAACCTGTAAATTCTCTTAAATGCACCAATTTTCTAAAAAATGTTTAGGTTCACTGCAATTTTTTTAATGTTTCACTCATTTGGTGTTACGCCATAAAATAATAATGCAAATATTAGCTTTTATGCACTTAGGTCCATGTTTGAAAATTGAATTCAACAAGCCTTTTTATCTTAAAATGGTTAGAAGAGAAACAAAGAGGCAGGTAAATTGGAACTGGAAGGCAATGACTGTGAACTCTAACAAACTACATGATCTTAGTCCACTTATTTAACATTTTTTTATTGATTTTACCATCTAGAAAATGAAGGTTAAGATTTATGCTTTCCTTCCCTATATATTATAAATAAAAAATACATGCAGGGCACTTTACAATTTCCAAGTGTTATTTTTGAGAAGTATCAGTGAGCCTCTCAAAGTTAAATACCAGCTTGTTAGGTTTGTGCTCAATCAAGCCTATGACTTTTTCTCTTTTCAGTTCTTCATATCTTAGTGAGGTTTCAGGGGGGGAAAAAAAAAAAGAGTTGAACTCAGCAAAGAGCTTAAAGCTTGAAACTGTCCCTGTCCTTAACTATACCTAAATTTAGAGCTGTTGGAAGAAGTGGTCTGGTTTAGATCCAAAAGAAAACATTGAAGCAAGTCGTCAATCAGCATCTCACATGGAGATCACAGCCTTGTTTCACTTCTTCAGGTTTATTTGTGGCTTCTTTTGATTTTTATTTTTTTTTATATAAGAAAAATGAAAGGATTACTAACTGAGTCTTTGTGTCATCATGCTTTTGAGGAGACTGACACTCTTGCAGCAGAACACATAAAATGAAATAAAATTAAAAAAATAAATAAATAAATAAATAAAACACAACCAAACAAACAACAAAAAAAACCCAAAAACCAACAGCAACAAAACCCCCCAAATCCACAACCCAAAACAAACCCTAGATGTCTGACAGTTATGTAAAAAATAACTAAAAAACAAATCAGCAAAATGTTAAAGTTCTACTTTAAGTGCACCCCTTTTGCAAATGTATATCCATATATACATATATATGTCTGGAAGATAACTGTGCCTATCCAAAAAGGTAAATGGGCTAAACAGTGAAATGCTTCAGCCCTTTAAGTGAACATAACATATGCTGTGCTGACAGACAGAAAAAAATTGTATATGGTTCAGTCCACAATCTGATTACATGTTAAGCACCTCCCAAGAGGCACTCAGAATTACTCGGGATTAAATCCAAGATGATTAAAATGTATACCATGGAAAAGAAGGACCTACATTAAAAAAAAAAAAAAAAGGCAAAAATCAGTCACCTCTTACTCCTATTACTGTAAAACTGATGGACCAGAGGTTTCTCCAAAGCAATGTGAGAAACAGGCCCCTTCCACCTTAAGAAAATAAATAATTTTTTTCTGAAAAAAACACAAAAAACATTTTGCCAATAAATGGATGTCAAGGATGCAAGAAGGAATACTGTAATATACCGCAAGTATGGATGTGAAGTCTTGTTAAAGAAACATGAAAACATTGAAAAAAAATATTTTAGGTGAAAGGCTCGTTTTACTGAGGTGAACAGGAATCCTGTTACATTATTTAAAAGGAATAGGATTTTGCCCTGCATGATCATGTAATTAAAGTGTCAGAATGCACACACCCAGGAGGACAGAGCTAATGCTGAACACAGAATTAACATTGGTATTTCATGACTCTTGAACGATTTGCTGTGTAACCTGAACATTCACTGAATGCTGTCTTCCAAACAGAATTGCCTAGGGCTTTGTAAAATTGAATAGTGGTGGGGAGAAAATATTCCCTATTGCAGATCCATTGGCCTGAGTGTTTCTGAAGCATTTCTATCTCACAGCCCTTAAAACTTCCTCGCTTCTGGATGTACAGTTAGATTGGCACCCTGCAAAGCATCCTGAACGTAAGGCAGTGCAGAACTGACCTCCCCAGGAGCAGAGCACTCTGCAGACATGAGGCAGAGTCTGGTTGCTGCTTGTACTTCACTTGATGAGAAAAGTGAGTTATGCCAGTCCTTTGCTTGATGTAGATTCTTCATCAAGGGAAAAGGTAACACCCCCCCCAACCTTCCTATCCAAATCACAATCTTCTCAGTCCCTACCTGCCTGAAAGGATTTGAAATGAGAACGGCAATATTTTTAGAGGGAGAAGAGAGGGAGGAACGTGACTGCTGTTCACTTCAGAGTGGTGCTACACATAATATGTTAACATACAGAAAGAAACCCACTTCTTCACCTTTTTTCTCCCCTGCATGGGAATGCAGCTTCAGTCATGATTGCACCTCAGGAACCACACAATAAAAAGCCTCTCCAGTGAGAAGGTTAGGAACTGGGCACGTCTTATCTTATAAGATGCTCAGCAAGGATTCTGTTTCCAGAAAGATGGGCTTCCTTTTGCAAGTGCAAATTTTCATCTGTTTTTCTTACAAAATGAATTTCTGGTACAAATGTGAGTTCCAGAGCCAACAATTCATACTGCTGATACAAAAGTAGGCTGGGCACAGACTGTTTCAGAAAAAAAAAAAAAAGGGTTTGCTTTTCAGAAGATATCTGCTTGTGAATGCTAGGACTTCTGTAAAGGACAGGAAAGAGCAGACTGTGAAGCTAAAAATAGCCACATACATGCAAATATCATGTACTCTAGTGCTACCACAGCATCTTTGGCCATAACATAGCAGTTGAAGGAGTATGAGAACTGCTATAGATCAAAACCAGTCTTCAGTCGAGTATTTAAAGACACTTCTTTTCCAGGAGAGAAATTCTAATTTGAGAACCACACTTCCTTTTTCACCAGTGGGCAAGAATGCCAAATATGCCATTTTCCAGAGGCACAAGAGAAGCTCCAATCTGAGAACAAATTTGTCTAAAAGACAAAACTCACAAAGCCAAGCAGCAGCTGCATGGCATCAGAATGGAAACTGCTACATAATCTAAAACTTAAAAACTTTCAGGACTGCTGTAATAAGAGATGATGTTTCTGACTGTAGCACATCTTTCTTTGCTCAATTGTGCAAAGTACCAGCCCAAGTTCAGAAAAGCACCTAAACACAACCATAGCTGTAATCATGAGAGTAGTTCCGCATTTAACTTGATTATTCAGTTGGCATGATTAAATTCTAAGTGCTTAACTGTGTTAACACAAACATCAAGGTTTTTGTCTCGGTAGGATGAATTAGTAAGCTAAAATTCATTGCACTCATATATTTGAAGCGGTGGATTTCAGATTACTTCATCTCCTTTTCTGTAAGCATGCCATTTTGCCAAAAGCTGTCACTCCCTTGTTTTCTATGCATTTGCTATATTTTAATGAGAAACTCTATTTATTGATTCTGATATTAGGTAGAAAAATGGGGTTTTCTTTCAATAAGATGATTACACATAAATGTTACATAGAAACACAAGCGGGTTATTTGTTTGTTTGTCGGCTTTTTTCCTTCATAATTGCTGAAAGAAGTGTATTACCCACCAGCACAAGGCAGCAAATGAGCTAAGGCCCAGATTCACAGCTGTACTCAGCGTGCTCCACGTGCAGCTACAGGCATGCGAAACGAGCCATCTGAGATGCCCTGATGTAAGGGGCTTGCTCTGCACTGGCCTGGTGCCCATCAGAAGGAAGGTAAAGCCACAAGGCTATGTTATGCACCGAGGGCAGCAAGGCCCCCAGGGTGCCAATCTGTCAGGCAGGAAACGTCAAAGCAAAGCAGTAATGCAGACATGCCCTCCTTTTTACTTGTCACACCCTCAGATGCCTGATTCTTTCTCTCTTGACTTCAGTAGTGTGGATTTTTAGGGAGCAAACAACGTAACACAGATCTTCTATTTTCTGGGACTGGCTTTTAACTCATAAAAGAATATTTATCATTATGTTTCTCTATTCTTATGTAAAAAGTACATCTAATATTAGTAATAAAATATTTTCTTTGTATCAATGGTGGTAAAACACTTTCATTATCATACTCCTTTAAAGAAGCATAGCTAATATTTAGAGCTCTTAAAGAAAACTGCGAGAGAAATCAGGAACGTAATATGTTGCTGCTTTGAAGTGCTGAACATTTTTCTTTTTCAAACTACGAAACTTTGCTCCATCCTGGCTTAAGTTAACCACATTGACAGAATTACAATTTTCAGGTTGCACGATATAAACACATCAAAAAGCAAACATCTGCACCCTCCAAAGGTTGTTTAAATCCCCTACCTTTCCTACATAGAGTGGGTCTGTACCCATGTATTCTTCCAGCACAAAGAACTGATTCCACACCCAGCTGCGTTTGGTTCTCGTCCTCCCTGATTGAAAGTAGGGCTTTGACCTGGACCTTGAGACCTCTGCTTGATTCATCCCAGAAAGACACAGGAAAAGAGCTAGTATCTGCAGAAAATGGCAGAACTCCACTTTGCCCAACTTCATCTTTTTTATTTTTCCCCCGTGAAAGAAAAAACCTTGATGAGAGCGGGCACAGTTCCAGTTGTCTCAGGAGCTCTAGCCTCAGGCAGGGTGTCAGCTGGGAGTCCAGAGATAGTAATTTGTGGAGTGGTCGATTGGAAGAAGTCACCACTGCTGAATAGCCTTCACCAAAGAAATGGTGCAATAGGTACCTAAATGGGAAAAAGACAAGAACTGTTGTCAGAACTTTTTTTTTTTTTTTTTTTTTTTTTTTTTTTTTTTAAAAAAAAAAAAAAAAGCAAATTCTTTGCAGCTTTCACATAATGCATCAAACATGTTCATTTATTATTTTTCTCATCATCAACACAGTTGAGTTTACATAATAAGTCTCAGAGTTTAGAGCGCATTCCTTGGATGTTATTACTACTGCTGATACATCTGTATTTATAGCTATAAAGTTTTCTCATGACTGTTCTCCTAATACACCAGTTTCCCCAGTACAAATGCTGAATTTCTTTCTCTTTAAAGCAAGTGCAGTTATTTACAGTTATTTGGTTTGATTTTTCCTCCTCTGTCTGCTACAGTCTGTTTTACTTGCCATTACCATGATATAATTACAAACCAGCTACAGGCTGGAAGTTATATTAATGGCAAGGACATATGCTAGCTTAACTCTCTTCCGTATAACTGAAAAGTAAAATAAAGGAGTATAAGATGAATCAGAACAATTTGATTGATTCTTAGTCACAGTACAACAGATGTTATGATTTGTTCTGATCTGAATCTGACCAGCTAAAAAGCTCTCAGAATCTCCTCACTTTTCACTATATTCCTAAAGCAAATGTACAGTAAGTATGTTACACCAATTTAGATATTTAGACAAAAATATGTTCAGAAAAATCAGAGAATAATATGATTTTGTGTTTTCAATTAAACATTGATTTCATGACAAATTATTTTTCAGCACTAACACATAATTTTTTTGTCTTTTTGTGCATTTTGTCTGTTTTTATTTAAAAATCTTGATCATTTAATAACTAGTAGAACTCACTCAAAAAATAATAATTTACAAAAAGCCCCCCCCCCGCCCAACCTTCAATAATTAAACAAGTCTTTTTTCTACCTTTTACAATTGTGAGCCTTCTCTGGTCAAGTAAAAACTCAGTATAGAATGTTTTTAAAAGTATAAGTTCTATCAGTCAGAACCAAAAGTAGCTTTGCCTTTCAGGGGAATGACCTGCTCTATCTGCAGGTAAGCAATGCTCTCTGTGAAATATGCATCCTCCTTGTCTGAGGGAGCAATGAAGGAAACGAGAAGAATTTAAGATGTGCCAAACACAAGGTGAAAATGAGGATGAAATTAAAACAGATAACAAGGAATTCATTTGGAGTAAACCGCTGCTACTTAGGAAGCCATGGAAGAAAGATTTCATCCTTTCTACATTTAATTAATCTAAAAAGGCTAGACATTAAATCACATACACATTAAATGCTCTAGATAGATTATCATTATATCCCTACCCACTACTATTTAAACTGAGTGAAATGTGATCTCTGCTGTTTTCAGTATGTCAGGCTCTTTTAGCTACAGAACGCCTATGCATCGTTCTGCCAAAGGTACCTAGAGGGCAGAAACATGAAACAAATAAAAAGCTCTTCTGATTACAGACTGTATTTAAAGCCTTTTTATAGTAATCCCTTCTGTGGTACTGCCCTGCACCAGAAAGGCTTTGCTTAGAGACTGGTGGGATAAACCACAAACCCACTGAGCATGTTTGCTAAGCAGCAGCAATTTGAAAGCTTCCATATGTGAAAATCCAGTGTCTCCCGACAGGCAAAACAAAGAGAACAGGCAATGTCTTACCTAAAGACCTTAATTTCCAAAACGTGATATTATAGTTGTAACAGGCATCTCTCCAACATGGACGAAGATTCTTTTTGCGGCAGAATTAACACGCAAGTATCATACTTGATAGGAGAGCACAGTGTAAAATTATTAATCCCAACTAGTCATAGTCCAGTTTTGGACTGGTCCTTTGGGTGAATCATGACCATATGACATAGTAATTACTGAGAGCATTGCCACGAGTGTCAAGGAGAGTAGCTGTGCTTCCTTGGTGATATGTTCACTTCCTACTGCTCAGTTCAAATAAGATGAGTGTTGTTTGTAGTACAGGCTGTTTATTCACCCTTTACTTTCCCTCTCTGTGTCTAAGTTACATCAGGTTAAAGACATCTGATATTGATAAACTGTCAGTTTATTTCAAAGAGGCAGCAGATTGTTATTTAACAGAGATAAAAATATGAAATGGATTTTCTTAAGAAATGTCAGTAAAACATTTACAATATGTTATAGTCTTTCCATGAAGCAGTTCAAAATGTCTTGTTCTTGCTCTGAACAGACATTTCAAACCTAGAATTGCTCTAACCTTTATCTCGAACAGTGTTCTCTTATATCCTTTCTTTTACACCTGCAGGAAAGTATGAAAGCCACCATATGGAGTGCCATGGTCCCCAGCCACACACCACAGCACAGAACTGAAAAATGCACCCAAAATACCAACTGAAAAACAGTCCATATGCTAGACAGCACAATCTGATGAAAAGCAGAATACTCACACCCCCTGGAAAAAAAAAAAAAAAAAAAAAAAAAAAAAAAAAAAAAAAAAAAAAAAAAAAACCACCAAAAACTGTTGTCGTTTACTCATTCTCAAATGCTTAAACAACACAGTCTCCAGAATTCCAATTATTTTTATTCAGTGGTGTGGCAGCACTTTCTGCTATGAAACATTCTTCCCTCCCTTCCTCCCCTTCTTCAGGATAAGGCTTCATATTCCTCTTAGAGCCCTTTTTTTTTTTTTTTAAGGTTTTTATTTATAGTTCTTTCAGCACATTGCCTTTTGAGTGTGATACTTCCCAAAGAAAGAGTAGAAGTGTCTGGTATTTGAAAATCTTTTCTGTTTGGGGAATAATTATTTATTAAATTGCATTTCATTACCTTTTTTACTGATCTAGATATACATACTTATATTGATTTTTTTTAATTAAAAAATATATATTCCTGCCCAAGCTTAACTAGCACTTCAACATCACCTGTTCTGTGAGGTCCTCAAGTATGGAGTCCACAAGTCCACATAAGCAACATCACAGCATGCATAAAACTGAAAACTGAAAGGTGCTGTTTGGGTTTTTTATCCTCCTCAAGGCATAACTTCAGTGTTCAGGGTTGCACTTGCAGCAGTGGATATGACTAACGCTGACAGCAATAGAGGGAAGGCAGTGCTCTGATTCCAGTGCCTTCTCTGTCATTTGTGTTTACAGACTTGAGTGTGAAGGCAAAACTGACCTGCAACCATTTTGTATTTTGTGTTTAAAGATGTTCTTTTATAAAATGGTATCACTTTCTGCACAAACAGGACTCAGAGTACACAGAACTGAAAAATATTTGCACTTGTAATTGATGTCATTAATTACACTAGGACGTAAGTGGACCTTTACATCTTACTTCTGGATCTCCAAAATGTTAATCCCCTCCCCAAACAGGGACAAAATGCAATCATGTCTCCTCGCTCAAGCTTTGCCTACATAAAAAGTAATTTAAGCTTTAAAAATAAAATTGTCTGCTGGTAATTAAAGCACTAGGCTCTACCTTTCACTTCTAAATTTGTATTCCCTATTTACTTTCATATAGTCCTGACAATCACAAATATGAAAAATATAAAGTATAAAAAACAGTGTGCAATTCAACGAGTATGTTATGTGATCTGGACTGTGCATGTAGTACGTCTTGACAGAGCAGTAACACACTGTCTATGTGAACAGCTATAAGAACCCAAAACAAATACATAAAAAATATCCACTAAATATCTAATCTCTCATGTTTGTGTTCTTAAATAGCTGGTTGATATATAAAACATTCAGACCAAAGAATATACATTTGAAAAAATAATAACCTCCTTATTCAATACATACCATAAAACTTACATTTTCTCCCATCTGCTGTATAGAAATGGAACTATATTTAAGCCACAGTCTAGTAGCAGAAGTGTTCTGGTGAACACTGCTGATTTGAAAAATGTTACTACTCTACTTTGCCAAAACAATCTGCTAGTGTCAAAAAGACACTATTATGCACTGTCTCTGAGGGACAATCTTGATTTGTTGAAAACATTCAGATCATGAATAAGATCCTCAGCTTTAAGGAATAGTTCCCCTCACTGCAAGCAATTAAGGGTAATTTACACCCACTGAAAATCTCTCTGAATATTTTGCTTTGCTCCATAATTTCTAAAACAACACATCTAGACTAGTCCTTGCTGTTTGTGTGTAGCCGTGAACACCAGCAGATATGGACAAAACACATCTTCAGTCTCCTAGATATCCTCATGGAAGCCCTCTTTCCCCACCCTTGAGATTTCCCCAGCCTTGTAGGACCATTTGCTGAAGGGTCTTGAGATTATCTTTGTGCCACCTAACCTTTACAACCAAAGTGCAAATTCCTGCAGATTTCCACTCACAGATCGCTACCAGTGTCACAGTGCCATCTTAATCTTTGAACCATATAATTTCCTTTGTCAACCTCTTCAATCTAACATGGAATTTTGTCCTTCACTATATATTGTCCTGAAGTCTTTCCAATGTACAAAATTCATCAGGAAGAAGTGGAAATCCAAAACCTTTTCCACTATTAAACTCCTCCAGTCTGAATTACATTTGTCTATTTTGAAATCTTAGAATGAAGTTTTCTACTTCTATTGCATTTCTTCTCCCTGTGCCCACCCTCCCACCTTCTTCTCCTCTCATCAACATTGCTTCAATTTTTGATACCATTGCAAAATCTATTGTGTAAACTTGGACCCCACAGTCTCTGAAGTGCAGCCCAGACACCTGCTAGTAAATCTTGCTTTAACTTGGTCAATAGTGCACAGTTATCCCTTGTTTGGGTTTTTTTCCCTCTACTTTAGTCATTCAATAAAATAAGACCTTGAGTGTTGAGATAATCCTGAGGGTGATCGTTGACACTGGTTCTTGAACCATGATCCCTTAAACACAATGGAATCAGCAGGTGAGCCCCCTGATAGCTGAACTACCCTCATTGAAATATTTATGTTTTGACATTCAGTTTTACAGTGCCCACTGGAAAGGGTGTCACTTTTTGTGGCAGAGAAAATTCCCCTTTGTTATGAGCCTGCAGTTCCTCTCTGTCACACACCCTAAATATCATGGGAGACTCCTTCACAGGCATAGGAACTCTGTGATTCTTAAGACAAAGGATTTATAGAAGATAACATGTCTAATTATCACAACGTCTGGTTATCATATTTTCAGGGAAAGAAATAAAAAAAAAAAAAAAGGAAAAAAAGAAGGGTGCCTTGGAGCAAGTGAGGTGGGGACTGACCCTTCCATGAAATGAAGCTCTGCAAGTCAAGGCAGTACAATGAAACCTATTAACTCCCTGTGCCAGATGACATTACAACTACAGACCACAACCTCCTGCCGCTAACTGGCCTAAATATTCACATGGGAAATCTGTAAATGTAGTGCACATCCTGCAGTCTGCATCTGGTTATCAAGCAAAAAACTATCACTACCCCAAACATATGGCGCTGTTACACTAAACTGGCTCCAATACCCTCTGACTCAGGTGGAAGGACCTGATGAGACAATAGAAAAACACTAGACATACTTCAATAAATGATACAGCTTCAAAAAAATGTGTAAAGAAAACCAGGCAACAGCTTTTGGTCTTTCATATTGCTCTGCAGTTGATCATAAGATTCTATGTGGCTAGAGTGCCAAGTTGTTTAGGTTATTGATAGGTTTCTTTTTTTTTCCCCAAGAAAAATTAACAAAAGAAACATTTAAATATTTTTAGCATAATTTTCTCCATGTGAAAGTGCTTTGTTGGATTTTCACCTTGTTATGACACATTTTAATAGATCTAAGTTGCTGGAAAGGATTATGCTAATTTGATCCGTTATTGAAAAGAAACGCTAGCAGTATTTCTATATCTGTGACCAATCAAGTTAAATATTTAAATTTCCACAAGCTCAGTTGCTGCAGCCTCATTTAAGCTGAGGAACTTCATACAATACCTAGGGATGACTTTCTTGCAGAACCACTGAATTCCCAGAGGAGGCACTCCTGCATTACTGCTTAGAGTTAAGCCTGGTTTGATGGGAAGAACCGAAGTAACCATCAGCTGTTTTATGCACCCTTCCTCAGCTAGAATTTAATGATTTTTATTGCCACGAGAAAACAATACCCAGTAGTAACATGAAAGTGTACATGAAAAAAAAAATGTGCATGATAAACTAAAGGAAACTGAACAGTTCAAGAAAGGCCTTCACTGAAGAACCACTAAACACATCAGATACTGAAGCCTAGCCAAAAACATGACAGAAACTTACTAGCCAGCCTGTCACTAAAACTGACTCCTAATCAGCATATTAATCTGCAAAGAACTTGAAGTTTAAAATATTTTCTATTTTCATTGCACACTGAAGTAAATTTTTGAGTTGAATACTTTTGAGAAAAGGCTTAGCCAGGTTTATAGCAAAGAAGGACTTTAACTTAGAGTAGAACAACCTAAGGTTTTGCATTAATAATGATTTTCTTCAGTCAAGTCTCTGCTGAAGAAACAGAAAAATATGGACACAACATGCACATGCACACAGTTATACACACAGGATAGGCAAAAATCTACCCGGATGCTATATTCATTCTCATCAGATAATTCATGGATGATCTGCAGTTACACAAATGCTTTATAGTTACCCTTTTATATAGAAAGATAAGAATGCTTGGCTATTAAATCAATAGCAAATAATCAAGAGTGCTTTGCTATTAAATCAATAAAAGTAGACCTATGAGAGTTGCGAGGCTGTCATCTGACTCTTAACACAATTCTAATGACCTACATCAGCCTTTAATTACAGTAAAGTCTTCCATTATAACTGTGAAACACCCTCTGATTAAAACTGCAGTCTTTAATGGCTTTTTGCGAGAAAACAGTCTACATTACTGATGTTTGTATTTTTATTCACATTAACTGATATACACTTCTAACAGTGGTAGCTCAGATTACCTTTGATATTTCCATGATATTCCAGGTAGTTTTTAATCTATATTAAGTACTCAAACCCAAGATATTTGACATACTTAACATTAAAAGTTGTCAGAATCAGCTTTTAGCTCCATTGCTCTTCTCCCTTTGCAATTGTTTTTTAAATCTTACTTAGCCTTTCTTCATGACCCTAAAAAAGAAGTGTGTCTAGATTAGATCCCCTGGTAGTTGCAGGCGGGAGAGCTTAAAAGTGTGCACAAGGACTTTAAACGGGATGTCACATTTGGTCCCTAGATAGTTCCTTTGGATTTGTTTAGTGGGATTTCTGTTCTTTTTTTTTCCCCCAAAGATGGTAACACACTGGTTGCACTGAACTAGCTCTCATGAGGCACAGTTGCATTATCTCTACACATCCTCAATTCACTTTCGCATCTGTAAAATTCTTATGATATTGCTAAAAGCAAATCAGCATCATTTCCCAACTGATTTTTATCTGTTGACCTGTTGTACCTTCAGAAGCTTTATTCCAGGTAAACAGTTTACTTATGCAACTTTCAGGCTATTGCCCATCTAAATAGCTCTTCACCTGAGATTATGTAGACCTATCTTTTTCAGAAACAGGATAAATATCTAGCTTTCACTGGTAACAATTCCCTGCAAACTTCACATAATGTAACAGGGAAACAATTAATAAATTCGATAAGGGTAGAAAAGTAAAGTTACACATCATTGTCAAGCAGAGACTGCTTCAGAAACTGGCATTCTTAAGAGTTTGGCTCCTTTATGTGTTTACTTATTTGTCCCGGAAAAGCAATTTATTTTCTGCAAAGCTGTACAATCACCTATGTTTTAGATGAAAAATGGCAAGGCAGTATGTCTTGTTAGGGAGACTATAAAGTATGCGCTGCCCTTTCAAGTCTCTACTTTGACTTGAGAAGTTATCTATCAGAACACAAGATTTTATCCTTGCAATGGGAAAAGATTAAAGTATCAACACTTCAGTTCCCAGAATCAGAGTGCCTCACTAGTCTCCATCTCCCATCCCTCTTTAAATGCCCCAATTTGCTGGTGAAGACATTGCTTGCAGGATCCTGGCTCACCTGAACTACCTCACCTTTTGAGAGTGTGAGTATAAAGGCTAAATCTTATCTCAAAAAGGGATATTTTTTCCTCCATTTATCACCCAGAAGTCTGAGGATCCAGGTCACAGACGACTTGCTACCGGTCCACACAACCTATTATAGGAAAGCAGGACATGTCCGTGCGTGGATATGTGGAGAGATGGGGGGACGGGGCGGAGGGGGAAGGGTCAGTATCAGCCAAGCACTGCAGAGCTAGCCTTACCAGCTGAATACTAATCAAAGAAATAAGCTCCCATCATTTCAACATTTGCAAACTCTAGAACATCCTTGACATAAAAGGAGGAAAGCTCTGGGAAATAACTCAGGAAACGTTCTGCCCTCAGTAATCTTTTTCTCTGTAGCATCACTGCCGGATTCAGATCAAGCAAGACAGCCGCTTTGGCGTGGCATAAAGGGCTGAGGTAGTCAGGACTTAGTGCTGCCTACATTTTGCAGAAGTCTGAGGCCCTCCCTTCCCCCACCTCACCTCCCCGCTTCTCTGTGAGACTTCTCCAAAGAGTCAGAGAGATGCTATTGTTCCCTTATTTTTTCAGAAGGTGCGCACTGGCATACAGCGTTAGTGCGTACAGCTCGCATATAGCGTTAGTGCTCCGACTTCCCGCGGCTCCCTCCCCACGGCTGGTGCCGGTGCCAAGCCCAGCTCCGACTGGGCGCGGATCGTGGCTGCGGGAGGAGGAGGAGGAGGAAGAGGAGGGAGGGAAGGAGGGAGGAGGAGGGAAGAAGGCAAAGGAGGTGGGGATGATGCTCTGGGCAAGGGATATCACTTCTCGGCGGCCGGAGCCGGCT